>NC_084737.1:36048821-36355071 GCF_033978785.1 Entelurus aequoreus | reverse complement strand
GTTAAGTATCTTGTCTTTGCAGTGTATTTAATTGAATATAGGTTGAAAATGATTTGCAAATCATTATATTTTGTTTTTATTTACGATTTACACAACGTGCCAACTTCCCTGGTTTTGGTGTTTGTGTAATACAGTGCTAAAAAGTTGTGAGCGAAAAGATCTTGCAAGTGCAAAATTTGCTTTGCGCGCAAGCATCACAGGAGCCTCCTGGGGGCTATACCCCCCTGTTCTTCAAACATAGTGACACCCCTGCTGCTCGCTAGTGTTCCCATATTTGAGTTACTGTGTATAAATATGATGAAATAATTACAAAAGTACACTTCATTCATTACAAAAAAGATCTAGTTAGGATAATACATAATGGTGGATCTAGAGAAGACTAAAACCCTTTATTTAATCATAATATTGAAATTCAATGACTTGGTGCATTTGGAAACAGCTAAAATTATGTACATAATGCAATTATAGCCGGCTACTAAAGAATGTACAACAATTCTTCCCAACAAAAAAGGAGAAAAATAACCTTAGAGAAAATTTTAATTTAATACATTTGTATGCATGTACAGCGCTTAAAACGTTTAGTATATCAGTATGTTTAATTAAATTATGAAATGGATTAGGCATGGAAGTCAAACAATGTAGTAGTATGATCCAATTTAAGAAACTGTTCGTACTCAAAGTGTTTACAAAGTACAACGAAGAAGAATCTTGATTAACATCTTCAATTTTATTAATCTAATTTGTGAACCATAATTTACTTACCACAACTATGTGTTTATGAGAACTTTATTTATTGTTTATGTATTTGATAATTATTTACTTACTCGATGTATATTAATTAATGTATCTATTCACTGTTGTGTTATAAATAGAGAACAGAAAAATGGGCTAAACTGCTATGATACAAAAAGAGGTAGGATTAAATGAGATGTGCATCTTCCCACTCCTTTTCGGACATGCTGAAATGAAACAACTGGAAATATGTGATGAATTACATTGTAATTGTATGCATGTTCAATATAAACTGACACCAACCAACCGACCAACTATATAATAATACATTTTGGAACGGATTAAACAAAAGAACTCAAACAAAGTACCAATATGACCCAATTTAAGAAACTGTTCAAACTCAGAGTCATGTTTACAAGGTACAAATAATCATCATTTATACATTTTGAACTTATTGGGAATGAGATAATCTTATTCATTTTACTATGTGAATTACAACTGACTGTACTATTTAATGTTTTTAGAATTGTATTATTTTTGGAATTAATTGTGTACAAATTGAGAACAAGAAGTGAGTAGATGTCTTAGAAATTGCTATGAAATGGAAAAGAAGTGGGATTAAATAAGATCTGCTTCTTCCTACTCCCTTTCGAACATGTTGAAAAGAGAAACTGGAAATTGTGACGTATCATGTTGTAACTGTATGCATGTTCGAAATAAACTTAAACCACAATGTTAATTATAGGTGAAGGTTTCACTAGAAACATTGAGTAACTAGCTACATACTGTGCTTTCTCAACACACGTTGAGTTGAGTTGAGTTTGAGTTTATTTGGAACATGCATGCATACAACATGATACATCACAATTTCCAGTTTCTCTATTCAACATGTTCGAAAAGGAGTAGGAAGAAGCAAAGCTTATTTAATCCTACCCCTTTTCCTTTACATAGCAGTTGCTAAAACTTTTGTTCACTTCCTGTTCTCAATTTATTGACAATATACTCCATAAGTAATAACAATAAAGATAAATAAATAATTGGTGAAGTAAGTTATATTTCATATGGTGAGATGAGTAAGATTATCTTGAAAATGAATGGATGGATGAGATAAATTTTATCATGGTTTATCATGGTTCTTCTTCTTTGTACTTTGTAAACACTGTAAATTTGAAGAGTTTCTTGAAGTGGATCATATCAGTACATTGTTTGATTTCTTTGCTTAATCCATTCCATAATTTAATTCCACATTCCGATATACTGAAGGTCTTAAGTGTTGTACGTGCGTACAAATGTTTTAAATTACATTTTTCTCTATGGTGACATTTCTCCTCTTTTGTTGAGAAGAATTGTTGTACATTCTTGGGTAGCAGATGGTAGTTTGCTTTGTGTATAATTTTAGCTGTTTGAAAATTCACTATGTCGTGGAATTTAAGTATTTTTGATTGAATAAATAAAGGGTTTGAATGTTCTCTATATCCAACATTATGTATTATTCTAACTGATCTTTTTTGTAACACCGTTAATGAATGAAGTGTACTTTTATATGTCCCCATATTTCTACACAATAACTCAGATATGGTAACACCAGCCAGCAGTACAATATGGAGTGATTTTTGGTCTACAACATCCATCCATCCATCCATTTTCTACCGCTTGTCCCTTTCGGGGTCGCGGGGGTGCTGGAGCCTATCTCAGCTGCATTCGGGCGAAAGGCGGGGTACACCCTGGACAAGTCGCCACCTAATCACAGAGCCAACACAGATAGATAGACAACATTCACACTCACATTCCCACACTAGGGCCAATTTTAGTGTTGCCAATCAACCTATCCCCTGTTGCAATGTTTTTGGAGGTGGGAGGAAGCCGGAGTACCCGGAGGAGGAAGCCGGAGTACCCGGAGGGAACCCACGCAGTCACGGGGAGAACATGCAAACTCCACACAGAAAGATCCCGAGCCCGGGAGGCACATGCACTAACCCCTGTTCTACTGTGCTGCCCGGTCTCGAACATGTTTTGCTTTGTTCATTATTGACGTGTTTCTTGCTACTTTATGTTGTATATTTTTTTACATGAGATTTCCAGTTCAATTTATCATCAATCATTATACCTACAAATTTGGTTTCATTTACTATTTCAATTTATATTCCGTGTATTTGTATTTGTTTGACTTTCTCTTCTATTGTTACCAAAAAAACATTATTTTAGTTTTACTGAGATTCAAAGATAGTCTGTTTTTGTCAAACCATCTTTTTAATTTGTTCATTTCTTCTGTTATTATTTGTATTAGCTTCTGTGTGTTCTCTCCTGAACACGTAAAATCCGTAAAATGTTATTTGAGGTAAATACAGAAGGATATACACATTATTTTGTTAGTTTCGACATAGGCGGAAGGGGAAAGTCACATGCTAATCGAGTGTGTAGCATCCCCACAAAGGACAACCTCCCTTTTACGTCCTACTCTGGAGCTCCTATAGCCGGAACTTCACACGCATCTGCTCGGCCCAAAGAGTCTTCAGGAACTCCTGGCTAATAACCGAGCTGTAACACCGGGAAAAACGGTAGGTAGCATTGCACAATTCGCCATTTAATCTGAGCGTTCTTTTTGGCAACCACACCGGGTGCATTAGCCGGTTTTATTGTGAAAAGGCTCTGTTGTGCATGCGTCTAACACAAAGAACGTCGCATACAAACACATTGTGTTATTTGAATTTGAAAATGAATCGGAGATAAGGCACTTTTCATCACAGAATGTAAAAAAAATATTTTTCGGCTTGTTCAGTTTCGTGTAATAATAACATGTGTATACAGGCACCGCCTTCTCTTACGAACGGTTGTATATGCACTAAGTGCTTTTACTTCCTAAAAAAAAGGTAGGTCTTGGGATGTGAGTCCAGTGAATGTCAAAAAAAATTATACCCACTATCATTTATAATTGCGTCTTTGTCGTTGGCGCCATTCAAAACATCCATATTTGTAAGGAAGTTGAATTTTCAGGACCCAGGATATTCGCGGCAAAAACAAGATCTCGCGAGACTTCATGCATGCGCTCTATAAAGTGAGGAGGGGCAAATGAGCATGGAGTGAATGGTTGGGAGGGTTCTAATACACACAAATATCAAGAAAACTGATTGAAACCAGCCTGGGTCAGTCAAAGCTTTCTCTTTTTTCTGTTAGATCCCACAGGCATAATCACCCACTGACGGACAAAAGAGGATTTTGTATTTACAGCCATGGGGATGTAAGTAAACTGTGCATCAGTAGTATAATAGGATAATATTGCTGCAAGTTCTTTTCTGGGAATACTTGGCAGTGCTCATTGTTGTATTTTTGTCATGTATAGTTACCACTTACATGAATAAATCAATGTGCTCAAGTCTTATTATGTTTTGTCTGGGTTTTTTTCCGATTTTGATCAGTAAAAGAAGATTGACGAGTAGAGTGATTGTGATCCCTGAAGATTTACCTGACGAGACGGACATAATAAATTCGCTGACCTGGCTCAACGGCCTACTAAAGACCAACTTTCAGGATGTGCAGCACATTGGTTCAGGTGCTTGATTACAAAAAACATATAATAAAAGTGTTTATTACTATCATTATTATTATTGTTGTGTATTACGCTTTTGTTCAATGTATCTGCCACAAATGGACTCAGTGTGCACTTGTTTAAGACTTTTCGTCTTTTCCAGGTGCTTGTCACTGCCAGATGATGTCTGGCATTATTCCAGGCTCAATTGACATGACCAAAGTCAGGTTTGATGCACAAGCTAAAGAGGACTGCGAGCATAACTTTAATCTCCTTCAGTATGCCTTCACCAACAACGATATCTCAAAGGTTGATGTTTTTTTAATGAATGTACTTTGTTGGGTAGTGCTTGTTTGTATCACTTATGATATCACAGTGTAATAGCGCTAGGAACAGCACAATTTAAGTACACATCAGGCATGTCTGCGCTCCAGGGATGTAACAGTAATCAGTCTGAATGATAAACTGCGGTAAAACTCCCAACAATAGTGTTAAGGTTTTGAATTAAAAAAAATCGTAAAAACATTACTTTTACAGTAACTGCATGCACTTTGATAAACTCACAGACCGGTGATACTGATGACGCAAGCTAATAATTGGTTAGCTAGCCTAAATGTTAACATGAAACAAGAGACATTATGTCTTTCCCCATTAAAGGGGTCATATTAGGAGTATATCAGACCATCTTCAAGCTGCTTTCTGTCTGTCTCTTCAGGATACGCCATTTTGTGGGCGGTCCTATTTATGTGTTTACACTTCAAATGCATCTTCTCTCCGTTAATCATGTTGTACTTTTCAGCGTTCCGATTTTGAGTCGAATGACAGATATGAGTTCAAACTATACGCTACTTTGTATAACAAATGTCAACAGAGGAGGGTGCATGTGCGAGCCAGTCAGCCCCATAACAAGAGGATAGAGAAAAATGGCAGACTCGGGCAAAGCTCTTGGGGTAAACCCCTACCATATATGGAGATATCCGTTGACGTCACCAATTGGAAAAACTTTATTAATTGGGTAAATTCCAAAGGGCTCGTTTGGAGGACGTATGAAGAAAGGCAAGATCGTTTTATAAATATCTCCACCATGTCTCCATGGTTAGATTTAAAATGTACGGGACTTATGCAGATCCCAAATACACAAAAACAGTTCGTATACCCACTTTACTGTCTGAGCAAGTAAGACATCCAATTGTGCACATTGAACCTACAGGCTTAGTCAATAACAAAGTTCTCTTAGCACAGAGTGATAAATATCAAGATTCATACACAGACATGTTTACAACAGAAAGTAAACTCGGTGACGTCACAAATTAGATGTGCAACACTCGTTTTGTCTTTATCATTTAAAAACACTCTAAAACCTTTATAAATTAAAAAAGGAAGAAGATAAACACACTTAAACACTTAAATAGGACTAAAATGATTTAAAGTATATTGTGTATCTATTTATAAAAATAAATAAATACATGTTTAAAATATTTTAGTGTGTGTATAAGTACTTCTTGAGCACATTCAAAAATACAATGATAACTGATAATTTTAGTCACAATAATCGAAATTACTGTGTGTATATAGATGACTATAAGCTTTTTGATCTGTGTCAGTATCGTATGTGTGTTGTCTTGCGCCAATTAAAAAAACATTCATGGTGTGTTGCCCGGACTATGTGAGTGCCCTGCTTTTAAATACTTGGATGATTTATTGTCAATAAGAACATGTACATGTTGTTATACAACTAATGTACATGTTGTACATCTAATATTTCACAATATTGACGATGAACAGAGGCGTTTTAATGCCACCAAGTCAGCTTTGGACGTTTTTTCAGGCATCTGATAGCACAAAATGTGCCTGACAACAACAGGAAAATGGGGTTTTATGTGGACGTAGAGATTTTTATTTAACTACATGGCTGGATATTTTTTTAACACTGTAGAAAACAAAATATGCGTTTCTGAAGATATCCATGTTCATGTGGACATAGCCTAAAAAACACATATTGTCATAAGAGCACACAGAGTTTTTATATTTGATTGTACAGAATTAAACTATTGTATCGTTATCTATTTGTGCTGATTTTTCACTCTTTGATTGTTTTTTTGTTGTTGTTGCCATTTAGACCATTCCTGTTGCTGAACTCATAAACGGGGATTGTAAAACTAACTTTCAGTTTCTGAAGTGGTTCAAAGCCTTCTACACAAAAAATGTGAAAGATGAAGAGTATGATCCTGTGAAAGCTCGGAACAGCCTTGACATTATCCCTTACCGACCATCACAGCAGTCTCAAAACGGTAAATGTTCAATTTTGAAGTGACAGCATTAGTATAAGACTGTGCTTATGTTTTAATCACAACATTAACTAAAGTTGCATTTTTGTATTTATTAGGTACACCTAAACTGGACCATATCACTGAAGATTGTGGACTCAAAAAAGTTGAGCAGCTGCACTTCAACGAGTTAGCCCTCAAATTCATTAAAAAAGTCTGTTGTCACCAAGGGTCAAGACATATTGCAGACTCTAAACTGAGGCCGGAGTATACCAAACACATTACAACACTTTGCAAGCAAACTCCATACTGTATTTATTTCTATGAAAAGGTGCCACTTGAAAAGGATGAGACGGTCTCTGTTGTTCTTGTTGGATTTTTCGATGTGGAAGGCTCTCAGCACTACGTTAAATTTCTGGATGCTGTAAGTTCCCCAGCTGATGAGACAGGGGAGCAAACCGCCTCTGCGGTGGTGGAGACTTTGAAGAAATTTGGCTTACCTGAAGACATGTTAGTTGCTCTTTATTTAGACCATGAAGGTGCTGCTACAGAGCAACTCAGCTTGCGGCTCAGGGAGCTCAATCCAAACATAATGGTATTTGGAGAACTTTACAACATTGCTGATGCTGCTTGCCATGCGGCTATGAAGAAGCTCTCCAGTCCTGTTCTTGAGCTGATTCTGGAAATTCATGCGCACTCCATATCCTGCTCTGTAAAGGACATTATCCTCCAAACAATTTTTGGCGGAGATATTATAGAGGACGGTTCATCATCTGTGCTCAACACTAGCTGCCATTATGTTCATCAGACAGTTGCCAAAATGTTGGAAATATGGACAGATGTCACTTTGTACTTCAGCTCATGTGACACAAAGGACAGCAAAATCAAATTCATCAACTCCCAACTAGATGATCCTAAAGTCAGGGCAACCTTCATTTTCCTGGAGCAGACCTTAAAGCCTCTGCACAAGTTTCAAACACATCTTCAGGGAATTAAGGGAGACAGCAGAGCTGACATAAAGCTAATCTCAGAGGAAGCCAGCAGCCTTTTGCGCACATACACTGCCTCTTTCCTACACCCAGAAGCAGCAGCTAACATCCTTAAAGAACACAATGCTAAAATACTGCAGAAAAAGAAGTTCCACTTGTCCAGCCCAAAACTCAATTTTGGTGGGAAAGCAGTTGAGGACTTATTGGAAAATTCTTCTGCGTGTGTGCATTTCCAAAAGGAGGTGCTGTCGTTCTACGTAGCTCTCACTGGAGCCCTTGTACAGAAGCTGCCTCTCAGTGAGGAGATGTTCGGCTGCATCGCTCAACTGCTGGACCACCAAAGCAAACTGACAGAAAAATCACTGGAGATGCTGTTGACACAATTGGGAATGTGTGACCAGATGTCCAGGCAGCTTTTCAGTGAATTCCGTGATTATCAGCAGGCTGATGGAATGACACAGACAAAAGATATGGAACATCAAATGGACAATTACTGGTCCAGCATCCTGAAGCGAACCAACCCCATCTCAGTATTCAGAAAACTTGTGTTAACTTTGTTGTGCCTACCTTGTCCTCCACTTGATGCTCAGCTTGTCTTTAGACAGGTATTTCAAGAGAAGTCATGCTATTTTGTATATGCTGATTGTTTTTTATGTGTTTTTTATTTTAATGTACTTATTTTGTTTCGAGGCCCTTGACATTGGAAATATGGCATTGCTGTCTGAGAGTGAAGCTGTATCACAGAGCGACTCTGGCCCCATGTCAGACAGCACTGACAACCAGGACACATTTTTCAAAAATATCCCACCAGGTAACGCA
Organism: Entelurus aequoreus; assembly: GCF_033978785.1. Taxonomy (NCBI): domain Eukaryota; kingdom Metazoa; phylum Chordata; class Actinopteri; order Syngnathiformes; family Syngnathidae; genus Entelurus; species Entelurus aequoreus. Next base: position 36,346,738 of record NC_084737.1, on the reverse strand, counting down.
ATCAAATCAAAAAATTTCATTTAAATATAACATTTTATTTGAGGGGCAGCACGGTGGGAGAGGGGTTAGTGCGTCTGCCTCACAATACGAAGGTCCTGAGTAGTCGTGAGTTCAATCCCGGGCTCGGGATCTTTCTGTGTGGAGTTTGTATGTCCTCCCGGTGACTGCGTGGGTTCCCTGCGGGTACTCCGGCTTCCTCCCACCTCCAAAGACATGCACCTGGGGATAGATTGATTGGCAACACTAAATTGGCCCTATTGTGTGAATGTGAGTGTTAATGTTGTCTGTCTATCTGTGTTGGCCCTGCGATGAGGTGGCGACTTGTCCAGGGTGTACCCCGCCTTCCGCCCGATTGTAGCTGAGATAGGCTCCAGCGACCCTGAAGGGAATAAGCGGTAGAAAATGGATGGATGGATTTTATTTGAGAGTTGATATCTTTTAAATTGTTTAAGTTTTATGCGTTGCTTTGGAAGCAACTCTACCTAGGATTTTAATATTTGATTGTATTGTCCAAACGCTTAACTTGCCATGTGAACTATTAGTTTTCAAATGGGGAATTCTGTATTGTTGTCAAATTTCTCACGATTAAGTTATTTGTATTTTCTACAGCTAAGTACTCCCAACAGTCAACTCATGAGACAGAACTTATTATTTAAACTTGTGCTTTGCTTTCAGACCTCTATATGAGATGCATGCAGCCATGTCAAGTCCGTCTAACAAAACTAAAAGGTAAGAAATGGGTATATAATTTAAGTTTGATTCTAATGTATCTTAACAACAGCACTACTACTATGCTATGCTACTACATAAAAATGCCAAGCTTGTGACAATAACAACTTTCAAACAATTCTCTGTCTGACCTCCAGGCTACTCTTGTAGGTTAATGTGATGGAAATGATGAAACGACTAACAGTTTGCTGGAGTAGAATATAGGATAATATTATCTACTATGACAACGCTAAAATATGTGGTTGTTTCCTTCCTAAGATCTAGACAACCTATATGATGATCTTCTTGAGGAGAAGGACTGCTCTAGTGAAGAGGTATCTTTTTTGCAGCTATTTTATTCATATGTTTACATCAATACATGCTATCAGCGTGTGTATACTTTAGAGCAGTGGTTCTTAACCTGGGTTCGATCGAACCCTAGGGGTTCGGTGAGTCGCCCTCAGGGGTTCGGCGGAGCCTCTGTCGCGGAGGTCAAGACACACCTGGCTCATCATGTAAATAAAAACTTGTCCCTATCAGCGTATTATGGATACGGCAACAGCAGAAGTCACACTGATTTGCAGGTGTGTCATTTGTTGTGAGTTCATGCACTGTGTTGGTTTTGTTCTTTGAACAAGGTGATGTTCATGCACGGTTCATTTTGTGCACCAGTAAAAAAAACATATAACTTTGTCTTGAATTTGAAAAATATTTGTTTTTATTTTTCACTTAAGAAGGGTTCGGTGAATGTGCATATGAAACTGGTGGGGTTCGGTACCTCCAACAAGGTTAAGAACCACTGCTTTAGAGTATTCGGTGTATAGATTGTATGGATTTACTATGCACTGAAAATGACTCAAGACAGTCATTGTTGTGTAAATACCTGGCAACACAAGTGATTACAACTCACAGTGAACACGTCCAAATTAAGTCCGACAGTGATTATTTAGGGTAATCCTCTTGGGTATGGAATTAATGTTATCCTAAATAAACTGCGGCTTCCCAGTGCCAGCGGCACTCATGAAGCTCATAACCATGACACGGCCACCACCATGCTTTACTGTACTCACTTGTGTTGTCAGCTAATTAGACAACGATGGCTGTGTCACCCTATTTTCAGTAGATAGTAACGTATATTGCTGTACAAACTGTACACTGACTACTTTCAGGATTATTCAAGTTTTATTTCTTTAGCATAGTCCCTTGAGAAGATATATTGTAATAAAACAATTGGTAAAATGTGAGGGGTACTTACTTTTGTGAGATACTGCACTGTATGGCAACTGCAACTGCAGTGTTTTTTCTGCCCAGTGTCAGAGATCGGGTATGTTTTTTAAAATCAATTAAAACTTGGTTATTTCTATGTACAATACTACTGTGCTGTGCATTTAAATGTTGGGATCATTATTTTTCCCACAAAATTTACATTGAATAGAAGGTACCTCATTCCAAAAGTACACATTCAAGTTGTGTATTTTGGGTGTAATTGGTGTGTAATAAAACAGCATAACTAATATGTCTGGTTATACACAAGCCGCAAGCCAATCCAATGTCCTCTTGTGTGTTTGCAAATTACATCATTTATGTCCACTAAGTTGCTGGTATTTGATTATCTCCCAGGGGCCCAATAGGGGAGGTCAATCAATCAATCAATGTTTATTTATATAGCCCTAAATCACAAATGTCTCAAAGGGTTGCACAAGCCACATAACTTGGAGTGCAGTTTACGCCAGAAGCCACGGGCACGGACAGTGTTTCAGGCTGATGTCGGCACCTGGTCCAGACTTGTAAGTTCAAATTTGAAGGGGGCTAAGACTGTTGGTATTACAAGAGTAGTTTAGACATACCTTAAATAATGTAATATCAATAATGCCCACATAATGTACTGTATGTTCAAATGGATAAGTGTATAGGATACTGCTTCAATTTTACATGGTCTCGTTTGGAGCATAAACCCATCATCAATGGAAATACCAAGAAAAAGTGACAGAATAATCCTTTCCTTTGCCCACCACTACAGTGTGCCCAGTTTTATTCACATGTACTCCAATTGACAACTTTCAAAGGAACTGTATATCATTCCTGCATTTCCTCTTTCATCCTTCCCCTAGCAGAGGAAACACTGAAAGCTTTGTGACTTACAGATGGTATCTTGATCAATTGTCATGAATACCATCAATAGGTCTAATACTAAGCAGAAAAAATAACATAAAATATAATTTTAGTAGTTCCACAGTAAATTAGCAAATGTAAAAAGAGCGCCAACATAAATATTAACTTGCATGTGTGTCACATTCAACATTGCACATTTTATAAGATTAAACCGATATTGATGTAGTACACAAATATGTATGTCTGTGTTGACAAGGTTTTCTAATCTCATGTCAAATAAGGACCATTTTTTCTTAGTCATGCAAACAGTGACTTTTCTATATTGTTTGGTTTAAGCCACAAATGTGTTCTCAAAGTTCGTGTAATAATGTGTCACTTTGTCATGAAGACACAAGAAGAACAATTATTACATTTGCATGAACTTGACTAGTAAGCATTTTTTTCACTGTTTCAGCTGTATAATTACAAATTAAGTGTATCAATATACATATTCAGGGACCAGTTCACATACTGACAACAGTTTTCTGGTTTTCAGGAAGATGAGGATTCTTTAGGTAAGAAAACCAGAAAAAGCCTAAAAGGATCTTACCAGGTAATACGGATCACTGAAAATATCTCCACACTATTTTGGTATATATTTTTCATATATTTTAATAACATTTACTTGTTTTCATCAGGATGGGAAGGGATTTTTGACAGGAGAGCTTGTATGGGGGAAACCGAAGGGTCTTTCTTGGTGGCCTGGTCTGGTGATACCTTGGAAAAGCACATTTTCACCTCCAGGTTTGCGGAGGGTGGAATGGTTTGGAGATGGATACTTTTCAGAGGTTTGAAGCGTATGGCTTGTTTTTTTTTCATATTAATGTACTCTTGGGGAAAACACTAGAGAAATCCAGAGCGATGATTTGTATTTTATACTACTCAATTTTCTGTTACAGACACCCACAGAAGATTTGCTACCTTTCCGTGCCTTCTCTACACGTTTCTGTAAAGACTCATTTGCCAGCCTGCCTGCCTACAGGGAGGCCATCTTCCAGGTCATAGAGGTAAAACACACAATCTGCATTAGCTACTGTACACCAGAAAAATGTTTGCATGTATTAAAAAGTAAATTTGAAGTAGCCTTTTTTGCTATTTCTTTCCACAATTTCACCAAAGCAATATACTGTATAATAGACATCATGTAGAACACACATTAACGCTACGTGCAACTTACATTGTTTACCTACACACAGACCTACAAGTCACCTGTTTTTTTTCACTGTTGTTTTGTTCAGTTTTGTAACATAATTTGTCTTCTATTTAATGCGATTTTTTTTGTCCAAAACTGCTGTCAAAAATAATGCCTGAAAGACTAATCCTCAGCGAGCTATCGCACACATCCCATACAAACATGCACAGGAACAAAATTACACTGAACAAAAATATAAACACTTTTGTTTTGGTTCTATTTTTTACAAGCTAAACTTGAAGATCTAAAACTTTCTCTATGTATACAAAGGGACTATTCATGTCAAATATTGCTGACAAATCTGTCTAAATCCATGTTAGTGAGCACTTCTTCTTTCTAGGTGCGGCATATTAAGATGCTGCGGAAACAGCATTATTATTGACCAGGTGTGTCTGAGGCTCACCATTATAAAAGGCCATTCCAAAATGTGCAGCTGTATCACACAGCACAATATAGAAAAGGTGTCATATTTTGAAAGCGAATGCAAAAATAGGCATTCTGACAGTAGGAATGTCTACCAGGGCTGTTGCCAGTGTTGTATTGTTAATTTATCCACCATAAACCAAAGGGGTTTCAGTGAATTAGGATTTGCATCCAACTGTCCTTACGTCCAGCAGCTTCAACTCAAGATTGTCTGAGACCAATTACCTGGATAGCAGCCTCAACACAGAATTTTCGCACAAATTGTCACAAACCGTCTCAGAGATGCATCTGCATGCTTGTCATCACTATTGGGGTCTCGACCTGACTGCAATTTTGTGTTGTAATCAACTTAATTGAGCAAATGCTTACATGCAATAGCATCTGGCGTATTGTAGAGTTGTCTTCTTCATGGAAAATCCAGCTTTTCACTGTTCAGAGCAGATGGCAGACGGCGTCATGTATTGCGTCCTGTGGGTGAGCGGTTTGCTTATGTAAATGTGTATTGAGTGGCCCACAGTGGCGGTTGGGCCATGGTATGATCAGGGATATGTTATAGACAACGAACGTGGGTGTGTTTTATAGATGGCATTGCGAATGCACAGAGGCCTATTGTTTTGCCTTTCATCCACAGCCATCACCTCATGTTGCAGCATGATCCAGGCATGTGAAATGCCCGCGAAAACGCGGAAATCTGCGTTTTTAACATTCAGTTTTGTGTCACAATTTCACTTTCGTGTTTATTTTATTAAATATTGTAGCGTGTAAAGAGGGGACTCAGAGGAGTGTCAAAAGATGGAGCTAATTGTTTTAATGACTTTCAGAATTTGTTTTCTTCTCAGCAATCCAGCTGTGATGTGCGAGTCGAGTCATGAACGAATCGTACAAAACCTGCAAGTTTTTTACTAAATCAGCACTCATGGGTTGTCTTTGCCATTAATTCGGTCAGTGACTTTTCCCTGCCACGCTAGCGAATTAAGAGAATAAACTATGTAAATAATTATGCCTTTGTTAATCTAACTGTGTTTTTTAATGTACAAACCCCGTTTCCATATGAGTTGGGAAATTGTGTTAGATGTAAATATAAACGGAATACAATGATTTGCAAATCCTTTTCAACCCATATTCAATTGAATGTACTACAAAGACAAGATATTTGATGTTCAAATTCATAAACTTTATTTTTCATTTGCAAATAATAATTAACTTAGAATTTCATGGCTGCAACACGTGCCAAGGTAGTTGGGAAAGGGCATGTTCACCAAAACCTGTACGTACCTTTCAGCATTAATGGCACCTTCCCAGATGTGTAAGTTACCCATGTCTTGGGCACTAATACACCCCCATACCATCACAGATGCTGGCTTTTCAACTTTGCGCCTGTAACAATCCGGATGGTTCTTTTCCTCTTTGGTCCGGAGGACACGACGTCCACAGTTTCCAAAAACAATTTGAAATGTGGACTCGTCAGACCACAGAACACTTTTCCACTTTGTATCAGTCCATCTTAGATGAGCTTAGGCCCAGCAAAGCCGACGGCGTTTCTGGGTGTTGTTGATAAACGGTTTTCGCCTTGCATAGGAGAGTTTTAACTTGCACTTACAGATGTAGCGACCAACTGTAGTTACTGACAGTGGATTTCTGAAGTGTTCCTGAGCCCATGTGGTGATATCCTTTACACACTGATGTCGCTTGTTGATGCAGTACAGCCTGAGAGATCGAAGGTCACGGGCTTAGCTGCTTACGTGCAGTGATTTCTCCAGATTCTCTGAACCCTGTGATGATATTACGGACCGTAGATGGTGAAATCCCTAAATTCCTTGCAATAGCTGGTTGAGAAAGGTTTTTCTTAAACTGTTCAACAATTTGCTCACGCATTTGTTGACAAAGTGGTGACCCTCGCCCCATCCTTGTTTGTAAATGACTGAGCATTTCATGGAATCTACTTTTATACCCAATCATGGCACCCACCTGTTCCCAATTTGCCTGTTCACCTGTGGGATGTTCCAAATAAGTGTTTGATGAGCATTCCTCAACTTTATCAGTATTTATTGCCACCTTTCCCAACTTCTTTGTCACATGTTGCTGGCATCAAATTCTAAAGTTAATTATTATTTGCAAAAAAAAAAAAGTTTATCAGTTTGAACATTAAATATGTTGTCTTTGTAGCATATTCAACTGAATATGGGTTGAAAATGATTTGCATATCATTGTATTCCGTTTATATTTACATCTAACACAATTTCCCAACTCATATGGAAACAGGGTTTGTATTAGCACCATAGAAACAAATATGTTTCTTGCCTCAAATCAACTCTCCTTTCCACTTCCTGCCCAAGTTGAATCACTCGCTGTGTCGCAGTTCGGCGTGTGCTGCTGCAGGTGCTTGCCGAAGACTCACTGAATCACAGATACTGAGTGAACGTACTATGAAGTGAACGATGGGTGCCACTGAATCATCATTCGTTTAGTTTTTATTTTGTCCAGAGAATTCACAGCTGTGAGCATTTCCTGCGGTACATGCCACCTTTTCACCAGCAACGCTGTTTCACAACTTTTGCCGTCACATATAGACTTTTAATTATCCCACAATGGCGTTATTGTGATCTCATTTAATTTGCATTAATATTATTAGTAGTTGCATGGGGAGCCCACAGGCAGAGAGAGAGACATGAGTGGTTGGCAAAAACTACAACGCGGTTACTGTTGTGACTGCGGATATAACTGAATAAAGGCTGTAGTTCATAAAAAGAAGTGAACTTATTTGCAATGGTTTTCACAATTGTAGAATCAATACTGTTACCTCTAAAGTTGTGCAGCATTAACTTTTGCGGGTGTTATTTAATGAGATTACTGGTCACATAAGTGCGTGTCCCTACGCATGCGCCTCGTGACGGTTGACAGTGAGATTAGTGCAGTCGCCAATCATGTGCAACGTTTTACACATGCGCTCTGTGCTGAGTGATTTGTGTGTGAGGTTTTGCACATGCGCTCTGTGATGAGTTAATCAAGTGAACCGCATCACCAACAATGTGCGAACATTTGCACATACGCTTTGTGATAAGTGAATCGTTTCGCTTCGGTGAGTGACTCATAGGTACCCGAGTCAGTAAAAAGAATCAAGTTTACCATCACTCCTTCCCAGCGCAACAACACAACTCTGGAAATGTGTCCCTTTCAAACCCGTCCGACCAGAACTTTTAACAATAACAAAAGTCTTGTTCGTGGGTGATTTATGTAAACAGACTACAATATCAAAAGATAGGATCTACATAAAATTTGTTGAACGCTCAGCTCAGCCTGTTCCTCTTGCCAACACGCTGCACTGATTTGCAGGACAGGGAGACTATCAAGGCCGCCGAAACAAGCTCGCTAGTTAGCATCATCTAGCTAGCTTACTTGTTGTTACCTGTGTTCGCTCTCCGAGTCACAACGTTGATGGCTTTCTACCTTGCTGCTAATCATATTGGGATTATTACAATCCGAACTCTGTTAGTTCCAAACCAGTTGTAGTTCAAGAGCATTTATTAGTAGCCATGAGCGAGAAGGTATATTTTGAGGTGACATGTAAAATGAGGTCACAAAACCAGAAGTATATTACCTGAGGGGTAGCGGCTATAGGATAGAATTGCCAAATGGGTAAAATTTTCGGAGTTCTCTGCGTGCATGCTATAGAATTTGACATTACAATTTCAATGATAATAATGTTAGTAAAGTATCTGCTTAAAACATTAAAACATATGTGGTACATTACATGGGACATGCAAGTGTCAAGAAGACAGCCAAAAGATGTTGGTTGAGAATAAACCTAAAGGGAAAATAACAATATAGTGTAGAACAGCCCTTTGAGACACTTGTGATTTAGGGCTATATAAATAAACATTGATTGATTGATAGAAAAGCACACAATTGCAGGAAATGTAGTCTTGATTTTTCTAAACTTTCTTTCGGGGCTTGCGTTTTTTCAAAGGGTGCTCACATGCCTGTGATATTTGGGTGTTCCAGTTTCTCCGAGCAACTTTGCACAGGCATTGAAGAGGAGTGGACCAACATTCTATAGGCCACAATCAACAACCAGGTCAACTCTATCCAAACAGTATGGATAAGACAGCATATTTTTTACTGGCATTTAATATTGGCCACCCTAATGTACACCTGTTTAATAAATATGTTGTCTAATCATAATATCGATATGCAACACACACTTGGGAGTTGGATTATCCCGGCAAAGAAAAAGTTCACACTAACTCAAATTTAGAAATACTTTTGAGACAGTATTTGAAAGAGTTTTTTGTGTCCATTACAAAACAATTTAGGTGTTTGAGTTCAGCTCATGGAAAAATGGGGGCAAAAAACAAAAGTGTTGCGTTTTTTGTATAAGCAGTATTATTTAACTGGCAGCCCGGGGGCCAAATTCGGCCCAGGAATGACACCAGACTGGCCCGCGAGTTCAGTTAAAAAAACCTTGTGAGAGATTACCATTTTTGCAGCAGGGCCCTAAAAACACTGAAGATGGCCTTTAACTACCTTTTTTGCAGTAGGTCCCTAAAAACGGCAGAGCGCTCTTGTTGTATACACTGTAGAAAAATTAACGCAAAAACAACTGTCAGCTTAGTTGCCATAATTTTAATGAAAAAAATAACTGGTACTGTTGGTCAACTTATTTGGTGTAAAAACCACTGTAAACTTTACGGTACAATTGTGGGGACTAAGCTGCCAGTTTTTTACCTTAAGATTTACAGATTTTGTTTACAGTGTACACAAAGCTATTTTTCCCCCAAATGAATTTTAATAAAAAAATAATCGCCCAAAAATTTACTGTCCATTGTAGAGGTCGCTGGTTCTCAGGAATATACAAAAACGACTAATATTGATTAAAAAAAAAACTTCTTACCAAAGAGAACTGACTTAATAACCTTTAAGTAGTTCGTAGAAAAAAATTGTACTAGCAGGGTAGAATTTGTGAAACAATCTTTTGTGCACCATTTCAGCCTAATGAAACATTTACACATGCAAGTTACCACCAATAATATTGTATTACTAAAATATAATAACAATGAAATCACTTTTTAGAAAATAAATATAGGCCCTCTGCTGATTTACTCCTCACTTTTTATGCACAATCGTCACAGAGTAAAAGTACTTATTGTTGTTTTTGAACAAAAAATTAAGTGTATTTTAGAATGTTGCACAATTTTTAATGTCAAATCAGTTCGGAATATTTGGTTGTGACTTTATGGGCCAGCGTGTTTAGCGGGGTGGTGCCAAAGCAAGATAAGTAAACGCGGCTTTGTCTTTAAGTGCCTGTCTCTTAAGCCCCCCTCCCCAAGCCCCGCTCTTCCGGCTGGCAGCATGTCGGTCCTGGGGGCACTTTCCCGGACTTCGACCGAATGCTACTGAAATGCTCCTTCAGGAAAACAATAAAACGCGATTCCAAAACTCGTGGTTTCCATTGGAATCGCGATCGAAACATCTGGACACTTGATGGTTGCGTTCAAGTGCTTCGTGGAGCGGATCGCCGCGGTTCTTCCACTACGTTCACACGGACGACAAAGGAGCGAGACAAAGCCACCGAGCGCTGTTTTTTCCCCCAATGAAAGTACAACTGTTCGGCGTCCAGTCAAGTAGGCACAATGAAAGTAGTTTAGATGTACAGTTTAAGCAAATACTACCGGGATATTTTAACCGGCAGATACTTAAACTATCGCATTCGGCGAACTATCTTGCTATAGTGAAAGCCATGTATTTAAGGCCATTACAAAACTGACTGTTTTATGTTAACAATACACACCATATGCATTCCAACTCCCATGTCGTCCGTGTGAATGCAGAATTAACTGTTCATTTTAATTTGGCATTTGCTCGGTCCTTCAGGTATCCATGCAACTTCTGTCCTGAAGCTGCAGTTTCCCATCTTGAATGAACTAAACAAATTCCTGATCGGCTGTAAACAAAATACATTGGCCAAAGCCAACATAAGTTATTTCATAGTGTAAACACAAGAAGTATGCCAAAAGAAAAATTAGTGCCCAAAAGGGCATCATACTCTGTCATTTGGAAGTGGTTTGGTTTCAACCCAAAAGATTCTGAGCAGTCCAATGTGATCTGCAGATTGTGCAGAGTGTCTGTTAAAACATCTATGGGTAATACCACAAACTTGTTTAACCATCTGAAACGACAACATCCCAAAGAGCATGTCTTGAGTTTATCTTTGCGCAAGTCAGCCACACAACAGGCAAACGGCAAAAGAACGCCATATGTAGAGTGTGAGAAGAGGACAAAATCTGCACAAGGCAAGACAAACCAGGAGGAGGTGACACTGCACATTTGTTAGAACTAATATGACATAATGTTACTATCATGTTAGTGTTTTGTGTTTCACTTCACAATAGTAGCACCATATTTCATCACAAAGATATAAGATCTGCTTCAGTTCGTCCTACTCCTTTAAGGACATTTTAATTGTGAAACTGTAAACATGTGGTACTACAATGCAACCTTGTATGCATGATTGATATATACCAAAACCATATATTGGGGTACAATATATAGAGTGGATTGTCTTATGATCAAGTAATGACACCCCTCAGATCCTGCTAAATAAACAACTACCTTAATGTTGTAAACTAACCTAATCTGCAGCAACCAAAATAATGTTTCACACACACTTGAGTCATAACCTATATTAGGTATTTCATCAATTAGAAGAAGCAAACAAACATTTGTATCTATAAATATTGCTGTGTAGTTTGCTACGGAAAGACTGTGTACTAACTATGACTATGTATTTTGCAAAATGCTTGTCATAGCCTTCCAGATTAGATTTTGATCTGCCTAACCAATGTAAGGTTATGTTTCATTCAGTCACAAAGTATGTAATCTGCAGCTCGCAGGTGAACGCTGTGAGAAGTCCTTTGAAGATGCAAAAGGAGATAAAGAAACCGAACTGAAGCTAATGGTGGATTGGGCCTTTGAGGGATTTTTGCCTTCTGGACCAGAGGGATTTACGCCAAATAGTAAGTGCACATTCACAAATCCAACAGAGTAATTCTTCATTTTTAGGACTCAATGGATGTATTTTTCCCACTAGTGATGGAAAGGGACATTTCCATGTTAAAACATGCTTCTTTAATACTATTTCCTGTATCATTTATTGTGACTTTTCTTCTTCATCTCAGATATTCAAGATGCTGAACAAATAGATTCTGACTCCACTGTGTCTGACTACCAGCCACCACTCAAAAAAAAAAATGCTTCAAAAAATAGACCAAGCACCTCCGACATCATCTATAACAGAGGTAGGTATCCATGTATATCTCAGAAAAATTATTCTTCTCAACGGACAATTCAGTTGAATTGAACTTTGGAAATACAGTGCCCTGGAGAAAAGCAGTATATATTTATTGTCCCTTAAAAATTACTCCGTGGAGGATTTTCTAAATAGCTGGCAACCCAAGTGATAACCTGTGATCTCACAGTAAACATGTCCAAAGGTTGTCGTTGGAATACTACTAGTACCAGGATAATTGTGTCTTGCCTACAGTCAAGCATGGCAGTAGTAGCGTCATGGTGTGAGGCTGCATGAAAGCTGAAGTTCATTGAGGGAAACATAAATTCCATTAAGGACAGTGAAAAGAGTGCAATGATTCATCGACAAATATTGACAGTAATCTTTGTTGCTGTTACAACAATTTGTCGACAATAGTCAGTGACATTATTACTCATGTTTTTCCGGACGGAAGCGAGTCAGCAGGGCAACAACATTGTGGGTGAAAACATGTAAAGGGTTGGAACATTTCACCCGAATCTTGTTAACGACATGCATACCTTGATCATTTTACAAAGGGGACCTTGTTTTTATTGGCGGTACATCTGTTATGTGGGAGCATTTAGGCATGTCAGACATCTGGAGGATGGGTTCTAAACTAGATTAAGTGTTCAACTTCAGCCTAAACCCTTTCGGTCTGCAACATTTTCAATTTATGAATGTACAACTGTTTGTTGACCGAAGAAATAATAAACTAAAAATAAACTAAAAGATAGCTTGTTACCTTGCTAACTAGCTAACAAGCATGAGATAAGTTGTTTGAAAAATAGATTTAACTATCATGATAACAACTAAGTTTTTTATTTGTCAATAACTTGAGGTGTAAAGCAGCGTCAATTTGCAGTGCAAAGAAGAAACCATAACAAACGTCAATCACACATACACGCACACATTAGGCACCTCTGCGCCAATATCATATAAGAATAAATATACAATCTACTAATAGCTAAATAGTTTAAGAATTAATCAATAATACAATAATATACAATGAGTCTATTATAGGGATGTAAAGGTGTGAAAATCTCACGGCATGATACTTTCAGGATATTCAGCCCTCTGTACTATATAATTGTTTTATATTAAAAAAAAAAGGAGTTGGTAAAAATGTTATAGTGTGTAAAATGAAGTGGCAGGAATGTTTAGGAGAAACACACTTACTATAATCAAACACAAACATAATGCTCAAATGTTCTAATCATATGTATTACTACAAATTTGTGTAGTATGTATTTTTAAGTGCAAAGAATAATGCAGTAACATCCACTATTTCAAGATAATATAAAAAAAACCTTACAGTTGATGTCTTCAAACTGACAATGTTAACATCCAGCGTAACAACTAAGTGTAAAACAATGTTCACATTTATTTTCTGAGAAGGAGTGTCCTCTACAACGGACATTTTTATATCAGTCTGGAAAATGCTGTTTCACATAAAAGTTAACTAACAATATGACTTTTGACAAAGTAAATACCCCACAAATTGATGTTTAACTCCGCTGGCTTGAAATATATTTTCTGGGTGACGTTTTATGAGGTGGCGACTTGTCTAGTCTAGGGTTTATCCTGCCTTCCACCTGAGTGCAGCTGAATAGGCTCCAGCCCCCCACGACATCGGGAGAGACAAGCAGTAGAAAATGGATTGATGGGTTGAAGATTTGTCAAGTAACTTTTCAGTTTACTCGTATTTCCCTTTTGTTTTTGTAATTTTAGTCCGTACAGTGCGACATGACCGGCTGGCACTGTGTCGCCTCAGAAACGCTTGAGACTTTGCTTTGCTTTGCAGATCGCAGACTTTCTTACCTCCGCCAAAGAGATTGTGTTTTCGCCTGTTTGTTAGCAACATAACTCAAGTAGTTATGGATATATTTTTGAGAATTTTTCAAGAAATGTCAGTTCCTCTTATTTACTATGAGTACGAATACACTTCACTTTTTGCTTGCAGCTTTCCACGCCCCCACCTTGGCAGTCCTGCACTGCTCAGAGGATTCTGGGAGATGTAGTTTATTTTCCGACCTGCCCAACGCTAAAGCGCCAGAAAATATCTATAGTATTGTCCCATAAGAAGATGTTGCTGTATTAACATGAGCAACAGCACTTTTATATTTGGATTTTAGCCCAATATTCACAAGCTTCATGTGAATGACCACATTACTCCCTTTTCTATGCGTACTAAATAGTGTAAAACTGCTAACAAGAGGCTGCTAACAATGCAGGTAATTGGGAATGATCTATTCAGCCTTTAAAGCAGTCTGAAAAACATTGAAGAACCGTCAATATAAATGCCTTCACGTGCGTATTAACCAAAGTGAACTGTTTGTACTCTGACATACTACTTTTGTGGTGTAGTAATGCAGCACCTTGCTCCTCACTCACAATACAATAGGACAACAATCTGTGCTGATTGAGAAACAATAACTAATACAAATAGACGACCAAATTATATGGAAAGTATTAGCGCATGTTTTGTGTACACAGCTAGCTTGATTGTTTATTTAGCTGGGATATCAAGCACTATGTGCTCCATGCATCAGAATCAATATCATGGTGACTTACTCCATGGACAGTTGTCGGTCTGGTCCAACTGGACTGGGGCATCTTTTCCAGTTGATTTTGGTTAGGTGAAAGAAAGTTTCTACCACTGCAGGGTTTGTTAGCTCAAACAATTCTTCATTCATTGTGATGCAGTCTCTAGGAGCAGACACACAAAGCCTTTACATCAATGTAACACTGTTTGCTACATAGTGCAGCAGAAGCACTCCATTTCTCTCAGCTTGGCTTGGCAAGCTCCACATTGACACCACCAAGTCAAGCCAATGCCACCAGCATCTGACTCCCTCTGCCTCCGTTTTCTCAGACGTTTCACCCTCTCCTCTATAACCAGCAGCTCATCCTCCTTATATCTAAGCTAAAAAAAAGTATGTTTCTGGGCAGCATGGTAGTACAGGGGTTAGCCTTCGTGCCTCATAGCGAGATGGTCTTGGCTTTATTCTCCCCGGATTATTATTTTCTTGTGTTTCAAGTACATGGGCCAGACGTGGCCGTCAAGGAGGCCGGGGGGGGGGGGGGGGGGGGTCTGGTACCGTGTAGTTCCTTGAGTAGTTCCGAGTGTGTGAATGTCTGTCTGTGTTGACCTTGCAATGACGTGGCAACTTGTCCCAGAGTAGCACACCAAGTCTGTGATGATTAGTGGTTGCAAACACAGAACAAGCTCTCGTTGCTGACAGAAGAAACATTCGTTGCCGTGTGCCCTGTGAAATCAATATGCCCTAGAAGGACGTTCCAGTAATGCTTAAAATACTGCAAATATTACATGTTATCAGGAATGTTCCTTATATTTGCAGCATGTACATAAAAGGTTGATGGAGTTTTTCGGATTGTTTTACAGGGCTTTGGAGGCAAAATAGGTCAATCCCCATTACCTGCATTGTTAGCTGCCTCTTCCTAGCAGTTTTTCACTATATAATGGACAAAAAATAGAAAGATCTTGTCTCACATAAGGATTGCCGTTTCCCTTTACGTGAGATATTATAAGTGAACTTTCATAACAAGTAGCCACCTACATTCAGTCATTCCTGGATTTATTTGATAGTCGAAACATAATATACAGGGATACAGGGAAAAATATCACAATAATGATTATGGAGAAGTTAAAAAAACAATATTTTTTTAACCACAACACATAGTTGTTTTCACATTTTAATGATTTATTTTGATGCTTCACTTGCAGAATTGTTAGATGAGCTACTTAACGAAAACGGCACAAAAATTGAAGGTGAGTTCTGCCTGTGAATACTCTGTATTTTATCTTCTAATTTTCAGTGATGAAATCTAAGAAGAAAATGCTTTTTGTTTCAGAGCTCTGTTTAACTTGTGGCACCACTGATATTGAAGTGCAGCACCCATTGTTTGAAGGCGGCCTTTGTTCCAAATGCAAGGTTAGTCATTGACAGATGCGTGTTTGCTTCACTACATTCTGCAGACTCTGTCCAAAACTCCAGCCTCGAGTGTCCTAAACTATCCAAAAACAACATTGTGATTCCTTGCAGGAGAATTTTACAGAGACACTGTATCGCTACGATGAAGACGGCTACCAGTCATACTGCACCGTGTGCTGTTCAGGGATGGAGGTTATTCTTTGTGGCAACACCAGCTGCTGCAGGTAAACACTTTCGTAGGCAGGGGTCCATATTTTGTGGCCCTCTACTTAACTTTGTAGTTTAGTGTAATTGTGGCCTGCACAAGAGTTGTCCTGGCTGTTACTATTGATCTATTGGAAAGCTGCTTTAAAGGCCTCTCTTAGGCCACTGATGACTAAGTCTACATCTTTCTTCTGTGGTGTCCATGGCAGATGTTTCTGTAAGGACTGTATGGATATCCTAATCGCACCAGGCACCTTTGACAAAATGAAAGTGATTGACCCATGGAGCTGCTTCATGTGCCAGCCGGAACAGTGCACCGGTAACCTTAAACTCAGGCCTGACTGGCGCGTTAAGGTCCAAGACTTGTTTGCCAACAACAGTGCCATGGAGTTTGTGAGTACTGTTTTACACCACAGCAGTACACATCCACTTTAAATGTACATATTAGGGAGAATGCGAAGTGCCTCACAAAAGTGAGTACACTCCTCAAATTGCCAAGTGTTGCAAATATTTTATTATATCTTTTCATTGGACAGTATTAAATAAATACAACTTAGATACAAAGTGAAGTAGTCAGTGAATAGCTTGTATAAATTGATTGTACTCTCAAAATAACTCGAAACAGCCATTGATGTCTAAACCTCTGGCACAGTCCTGAGTACACCATAGGACAAAATATCCAAATTATGCCCAACTAATTATTTGTTCCTTTACAGGAGCCTCACAGAGTATACCCGTCTATCCCAGCTGATGAGCGCAGACCATTGAAGGTTCTTTCACTCTTCGATGGGATTGCAACAGGTCTTGTTTTCCTTGTTGTGTCATAAATTGTCAAAGACAGTAGTACCTAGATTTTCATACACTCTGGACTCAACGACTGCTTGTAAAATTATAATTATTCTCGATGAAAGAAAGTGTTTTGTGTTGACATTTTTCAAAGAGATTTGTTAGATTTACATAGTTTTCTAATGGAAAGTGTTTTGGTTCTCATAAAGTTGTTTTAACAGGCTTCATGCAACGGATTATTAACAAAAACTGAGGTACCACAGTAACTTATATATAATGGTACATTAAACAGGCTGTATTTATAAAGCATCTTTCCACCTTAAATTAATTCAAAAGGGCTGTGTTAGTGCCTGCA
Organism: Entelurus aequoreus; assembly: GCF_033978785.1. Lineage (NCBI taxonomy): Eukaryota > Metazoa > Chordata > Actinopteri > Syngnathiformes > Syngnathidae > Entelurus > Entelurus aequoreus. The sequence goes on along the minus strand of NC_084737.1, from coordinate 36,329,660 downwards.
TTTTGCTACCATTCACACAATGGCGAGTGGCTCCCCCTGTGATATTTGCTCTTCATCTGCATCATGACAGGCTACCTGGTGCTCAAAGAACTCGGCTTTAAGATTGAACGCTACATTGCCTCAGAAATATGTAAAGATTCCATCGTGGTGGGCATGGTGAAGCATGAGGGAAAGATAGAATATGTAAATGACGTACGCACCATCACAAGGAAACATGTAAGTGCGCAATTCATACCGCTCTATCTGTGACATTTTTTTTAATGGTTCCTAAAATATAAATACAACTAACCTTTATGTTGCAGCTGGCTGAATGGGGCCCATTTGACCTGCTGATAGGAGGAAGTCCATGCAATGACCTCTCCATGGTCAATCCCCTTCGAAAAGGATTGTTTGGTATGCTTCTTCAATATTTTTTGTTGTAGCGAACAAAATAAACTAATAGGGCTTTCATCCTGATCCTGCAGAGGGCACCGGAAGGTTATTCTTTGAGTTCTACCGCATCTTGACAATGTTAAAGCCAAAGGACAATGAGGACCGTCCATTCTTCTGGTTGTTTGAGAACGTGGTGTTTATGTCAACCAGAGACAAGACGGACATCTGTCGATTCCTTGAGGTAAGCATTTGATACAACTGAGGGTAAAGCTGCGGTTAGATTGTACTGTTACTAATTTACACTCTCTGCTTGTTAGTGCAACCCAATTCTTATTGATGCTGTGAAAGTCAGCCCGGCTCACAGAGCACGCCTCTTCTGGGGAAACCTCCCTGGCATGAACAGGTACATTATATCACAATGTTCCATCACTGCATCTTCTACACAGTGTTCTTGCTTTTTAGCTAATAGTCTACAATCTAACAGTGGAAATAACTCTACAGGGCTGGACAATTAATAAAATGTTGATTTCGATTATGGCTTTTCATGATCACAAAAATATAATGATTAGAAAAAAAATGCAATTATTAGGCCGCGCATTGTGCATGTGGTGAAACTGATGAGTGAGCTTATGAGTGGGGAAAAAAAGCATGTCTATGAGAATTTTGGGATCTCACCACGGTTGCTACTTTTTATTTCACACATCTCTAGTATGCCAAATCAATAAATCACTAACTCAACAAAAAAGTTAATTCGGATGGAGTCACAGAATTGGCTAATAAATCGGAATCCACGGATTAACGCAGACAATCACAGCAATTGACATAAATTTGAGTGAAATGCAGTCATTGTGAGGAAAAGCAAGATTTGTTTGGTAAAATATTGTATCCAGGACCGCTCAGTCATCCCTAAAACACGGAACTGCCCTGTGCTAGAGTAAACAATGAGAAGACGACTGTCACGCCAAATTTCTTCCCCCTACAACCCCCCCCCCCCACCCCCCATTTACTTCCGGGGTCATTTCCTCTTACGTAATTTCCTCTTACTTGAGCACTGACGTAAAAACAATGAATGAAACTAAAAAAAATTAAGTTCACATAAATGTCATTTTAATTTAGTTCACTTACACAGAGAACTAAAAAAAACTGAATTTAACGAACACATTTAGTTTTAATAAAGTTTGATAATGTTGATTGATAATGAATTAACTTATTGTACACTGTTATTCATTTCCGCATATGTCCACGAGTCAAATGTGCAGTCAGGAATATCCTCAAGTTAATTTGTCCGATTAATACTTGTCCGATTAATACAGACGTTTTGTTAACGCTATATTATAAAAAAAAAAAAAAAAACAAGTATCCTTCCAGCAGTCAAAGCCGAAGTGCTATCGATCGCTGTCAATGACGTAAGAGGAAATGACGTAAGTAAGAGGAAATGACATGACATAAGAGGAAATTACCCCGGTAGTAAATGGGGGGGGGGGGGGGGGGGGTGAGGTTTTTGTAGGGGGAAGAAATTTGGCGTGACACGGCCGTTTGAAACAGCTACAAAACTCTAGGAAGCTAAAGCTAGCAATAACAAGCCATACACCCACAACATGATTATTTTTGATTGATAATTTAATCACAATTATTTACACGATTATTCATTAATTCGAAAACATGAGTATTTATTGTACCACCAAAACTCAACTTTAAATATAGTTGTTTTTTTTTAAACAGATTACAATCTATCCATTTTCGACCGCTTGTCCTACTCGTATAATTAGTTAATTATTAGAATGAACCACAAGTAAAATAATAATAATGATACCAATACCAATACATTAAAATAGCAATAGCAATATAAAAAAACAATAAAGTTTTTGCATTTGATTTTATTTTTAATTCCAAATAAAATGTTTGTTATTTAAATAGAAAAATCCTCACATTTATTGGTGAGATACATCTTTGGACAATTTATAACAGTATTTTATGTCAAAGCATATTAATTGTGCACATTATGTCGATCACGAGCTACTGGGCGATCGCCAGCCAGGCATAAAAAAAATAGTCCTAAAAATTAGCGATTATCACTCTTCACTTGATTAACATTCATGGCACCAGAGGATCTTGTGAGATGATGTTGGGTGTTGCAAGCTCAGTATTAAGAAAAAAACAACTGACAGGAAGGCGAGAAACATGTTTTATTTCAACAGGCTCTCGCGCTGTACATGCCGTCAATAGCCTAAAGACAGACCGCTCAGTTCCTGTCTTCACAATAAAAGTGCTGCTTTATCCTACCTGCGCTAACAAAATAAGAGTCTCAGAAAGCTAGCGCACACAAGCGAGAAAGCTATGGAGTTTGCCGTTAATTTATGTCTTGTAACGTGTTTAAAAACCAGTATGGAGCTGGACAAATAAGATGCCAAAAACCAACCACTTTCAAGTGATATTGGACAGAAAGGAATACTTTTTTTCACCTCCACAATCTAAATTTGAAAATGTGGAAGTTATCAGCACTACTGTTTATTTTTGTCCTCATGAAGAAAATAAATCTATATGGTTTGAGTTTATTTCTATGTATATATATATATATGTATGTATATGTATATTATATACATATATATACAGGGCTTGAATTTAACCACAGCAACCGCAGCTCACTCGTCCTTTAATTTAACTGCTAACTTTTTTAGTGTTCCAATAACATCAATACTAGCTAAAATATTTTGTCATTTCATCAAATGACTGAGTTGCCGGTGAGGCACAAAGATTGTGTGTTAGATGTGTCAGGTAACACTCCTCTTTATTTTTGTTGGCCAAACTGTTGCACTGAAGTACATGGTTGTTGTTGAAGAACAAAGCTTGTTTATTTGACTTTATCTTTATTCGCCAAACTGCTTTGTGTTTTATATTGATATCAAAAAGTAAACACCATGTTTTTTTTACATTACTTTTGTTTTGTTTTTCATTCCACAAAGTAATTACTTTAATAACAATTCATGTGACACAGCATTTTGTTAATGTTTTAAGGTGTATAATTAATATAATAATATAATATAATTCTTATACCACATATTTCTGCTCAAACTCTCAATGGATCTGTCCCGAGACAGCATGTACATCAACACACATTAGTGCATGTATATGTATGTACATAATTTGAAGAATACCTCTCTCTATGAAAATATAAAATTAGAGCTAATAAAAAATCTGACACGCTGATACTATTAATGAACAAAAATACAAATATTTGTCTTTAGATATATATCTAGAATCTAGAGCATTTTTATGAGATAAATACAGCTGAGATAGGCTCCAGCACCCCCCGCGACCCTGAAAGGGACAAGCAGTAGAAAATGGATGGGTGGATGGATGGATAGATTACAAATTACATGATGTCGTCGCGTTCACACCCCATCACTGTTTTACCAAACATAGTGAATAATCATGATTTCAATATTGATAAAAAAATAATCATGCAGTCCTATGTATAAGACTTGACCTCATATATAAACACTATTTTTATCTATATGGACAAAAAGTGCAGTTACGTCTTATGTCCATAAGGTGCCAACTTGCAAATTTTCCACATTTATTTAATTTATTTATAGTATTATTTTGTTTCTGACATATTACTTTGTTTCTAATGCTTGTGTTGCTTTCATATGCACATTCAACTTTCTACTTGAGGTACAGATATACATTGTGAATGTGTTTGTTTAAAAAAAAAAAAAAAAAAACTTGGTTAAAGGATTTTAGTATAAGTAGTTTTTGAAAATGTTGAGCACATTTAAAATTACTGTGATAATAATAACCGTGATCATTTTGGTCACAATACACGTGATAAGAAATGTTCATAACGTGACATCCCTATAATGGACAACTGTAACGTAATTGTTTCGTCGAATAAATTTATAAAAACACAGCGACATTACTTTTTTTGTCACATTTTCAACTGTTTAAGACAGGCCTGGCCAACTCGCGGCTCGCGAGCCTCATGCGGCTCTTTGGCTGGTTTCATGCGGCTCTTAACTCTGTTATGAGAGTAGCGTATGTGTGTGTGTGGCCCTTTAAGATATGACAGCATGTGAGGTGAGTGACGTCAGTGAGTGGGTGGGCGAGAGAGGTGAGGGAGCGGTAACAGTGAGTGTGTGCAGGTGCTAGTAGCTTAGTGGATGGCTGCATGCAAGACACCAATAAAGTCACAAAGTTCAAACAAACCGCCGGCCTCGTCATTCACCCTCGAGTCCGGAGCTGTAAAGACCCACTGCCGGGTAAAGTGAAGGGTGTTACCCCCGAAGTACATCGGCCCTGGAGGAACGTCTCCCCTGCGTTCCTCGACTACGGTCTGGGAGCCGGAAGCAGGAAAGGTGTAACATTTCTATTATTGCCTTAGTGTTTACCATGAAGTCTTTATTTTGACAGCCCCTCGCGGTAAACTTGTCTGAGTGCAAACTGAGGCAGTATTTGTCATTGATAAAACTTTCGGTGAATCAAAATTTATGACCAATAAAAACGCAATAAACGGGGACGGAAATTTGACCCGGCAAATATAAACAAAAGAAAACACTGACGGAAAGCGATAATCGAGACAATAAAAAAACAAGCAAACCGGGCGGTAGGTACAAAAAAAAAATCTGCGTCCGGTTGACACGCGGGCTTCAGGAATTGCGCGTCCTTTCTGATTTCAATGCATAAAAAGACACACAAAGTGCGGTAACGCCAACACTGCTTGACAGCATAACAAAATAAGTCACACTTATATTCTGTAACATTCAGTTTTAGAAAAAGTGCAGGGGTAGAAATATTCCAAATAACCTCTTGTATACAATGTAAACATAAATAATGCCTCAAAACAAGTTAATTATATTTCAACAAAACACAGCAGACGAGCTCTCGCCTGCACAGCTGTTTTGTGCTTTGTAGTGCTCTGCCCCTCCCTCACGAATGCTGCTGCGTGGGCTCGCCTCCACAATTTGTTTTGTTTTTAACCCGTTCTTAACCCTGGACGTACATTGAAAATACACGCAACCCTAACTCAAAATGCCGGACATTTGAGGCATTTAAGAAACCCCCCCGCAAAAGAGGACATGCCCGGGGAAACATAAGAAGCCGAAGCCGGTTTGAGTGACGTCAAACGTGCATGTGCGTGAGATAAATAAATAAATGGGTTGTACTTGTATAGCGCTTTTCTACCTTCAAGGTACTCAAAGCGCTTTGACAGTATTTCCACATTCACCCATTCACACACACATTCACACACTGATGGCGGGAGCTGCCTTGCAAGGCGCTAACCAGCAGCCATCAGAGGCAAAGGGTGAAGTGTCTTTCCCAAGGACACAACGGACGTGACTAGAAAGGTAGAAGGTGGGAATCACAGTAGTAAACAATTTGTGAAAAGTTCGCTCTCAAAATGGCAGGGAAACAAAGCACAGCAAAACGAAAATATGAAGAAGAACACAGGACATTTTTAACAGAGTGGGAGAGTTTATATTTTTTTGTTGAACGTAATGGCAAGCCATTCTGCCTTATATGTCAGGCGTCATTAGCGCATTTCAAAGCTTCAAGTCTTCAGTGTCACAAGGAATGCCAGAAGTCCCACTAAGCAACATGCATAGTAACAGAAAAAATATTATATTTTTGTTTGTGGACTTGGTTGAACTTAGAGTTTGTGTGTGTGAGACAGTGCACACAATGTTAATTGTTGAAAATAACTGGCCTGTGGTCTTAGTACTGTAGGAGTCATGTTGGTGTGTGACATTTACAATAAATCTGGCTGAGCAGAGGTCTGTGTGTGTGTGTGTGTGTGTGTGTGTGTGTGTGTGTGTGTGTGTGTGTGTGTGTGTGTGTGTGTGTGTGTGTGTGTGTGTGTGTGTGTGTGTGTGTGTGTGTGTGTGTGTGTGTGTGTGTGTGTGTGTGTGTGTGTGTGTGTGTGGTGATGTTCATGTGTGCCATTGTGTAGGATGTGGCTCTTTGCAGTAACACAGTAAAAAAAAAGTGTCTCTTTGTCTCTGACTGGTTGGCCACCCCTCGTTTAAGACATCGCATAATTAACATTAATCGGTATAAACAACATGGGCGCAGCCATTTTGGTGTGTCAAAGATTAACTGACAACGAGAACAGCTGAGTTGTTCTGAGATTTTCCCGAGAGATACACTCGTTGCATCAGGGTCTGGAAGAACGTCAGGTGTTCGGAGAATTTAGGTCAGGCTGATTTTGCCTGCCATATCAGCAACGCTAAAAAACATAAACGTTACAATGACACGGAGAAAATGTTAAAAATATATATATATATATATACTTTCTTGGGGTAACTCCTTTCAGTTGACCTTGTACCAGTCAATCTGTACCGTCATGAAACTCTACCTGATCCTATGCAAACTTCTGATAAATTCTTCAATCAATCGATATATTATAATTAGTCAGAAAAGGTTGGAAACAAAGCTAACACTACTAGCTGTGTTCACTTACCAGATATATATATATATATATATATATATATATATATATATATATATATATATATATATATATATATATATATATATATATATATACATATACATATACATATATATATATATATATATATATATATATATATATACATAAAAAATAGATACAAATAGTGTTCATTTATTATTGTTATCAATATTGAAATCATGATTACTGATTGTTAAGTAAAGCAGTGTTGGGGTGTGAACGGAATACCTTCATGTCATTTGTAATGTCTAATAAAAAGACTATAGATAAACGTTATCCATATATTTATAGACAATTATTAGGTTTTTTTATTCTTTAATAACATCAACTTGTCAGCTTTTTGTCATTACATGATGCCTTTATCTCTATTTTTACATTTTGATAGAGAGAGTTATGTACATTTCTATGTACCGGTACATGTAGATGCTGTATCAGGACAGATCCATTAAGAGTTTGAGCAGAAATATGTCGTAGAGGAATGAACTATACACAATAAAACATTAATAAAATGATGTGTTACATGAATTATTTTTGAAGTAACACCTTAGTGACATGAGAAAAACAATGTAAAAAAAACAAAAACTGGTGTTTACTTTTTGATACCAAAATAAAACACAAAGCAGTTTGGCTAATGAAGTTGAAGTCTAAAAAACAAGCTTTGTTCTTCTCCAACGCCTCCCTAGGGTTTCAGTACAACAGTTTGGCCAACAAAAAAAACCCGGAGTGATCCCTCTAACATCTAATAAACAACCTTCACAGGCTGCGTTCAATTCGATGAGATGACAAAACATTTTAGCCAGTATTGATGTTATTTGATGAACTGATACAGTTTGCAGTTAAATAAAGGACGAGTGAGCATCCCAGTAAAGAATTTATAAACAAGTTGTGACAACGTTCACGACACATCGCCTGCTGCAAAACATCTAACAGTTTTCTCCTTCGCTGTATACTTTTAGTGTGGGGACAAGTGCGTCCGTCTCCAATATTGTCCACACCTGTCTCTATCTAAACACAGCAGCGTGCTCTTAAACGCACGGCGTAAAGCGAGGGAAAATTACGTTAAACCAAGCGCTTGGCTCTGTTTACTCCGAGGGGAAATCTCTGCAGCAAAGTTGGTGTCGTTGGTCCGCCATGACCATCAAGCCAAAAAACCGCTAGTGCGCATGCGCCGACTTCGTGTTGTCAAAAATGTATTAATAAATGACGGCTTTGCGGTAATTAAAAAATTTAACGGTATTACTAACCATCGCAAATCATCATTATACCGTTTACTGTTACATCCCTGGTCCAGTAAAAAGTCAAGGGCGGTCACGGCATGTTCTTGCCGCAAATGTTGGTAAATTTTTGGGGCATTACGGCGAAAGACGAGGGCAGTCGCGCCACTTGCCGTGATTGCCGCGGTAAAATTCGAGCCCTATATTATATTCATAAACTCAGGAAATACATCCCTGGACACATGAGAACTTAAATTATGACCAATGTATGATCCTGTATCTAGTTGGTATCGGATCGATACCTAAATTTGTGGTAACATCCAAAACTAATGTAAAGTATCCAAACAACAGAAGAATGAGTGATTATTATATTTTAACAGAAGTGTAGATAGAACATCTTGAAACGCAAATGAAGCAGATATTAACAGTAAATGAACAAGTGGATTAATAATACATTTTTACAGCTTGTCGCTCATAATGTTGCCAAAATAATAGAATGAGAATTGGCAATATGTTACTGCATACGTTAGCAGACTAATTAGGAGTCTTTGTTTGTTTGCTTATTACTAAAAGAAAAGTTGTCTTGTATGTTCACTATTTTATTTAAGAACAAAATTGTTCTTTGATTGCAATAAGAAACATATGTTTAATGTACCCTAAGATTTTTTGTTAAAATAAAGCCAATAATGCCTTTTTTTTGTGGTCCCCATTATTTAGAAAAGTATCGAAATACATTTTGGTACCGATACCAAAATATTGGTATCGAGACAACCATATTGTACACACAAACATATATACAGTATATAAGATGAGATAGATCACCTCGACTTGGTCATTTGAAAAATAGCTCGCCCGCTGAAAAATGTGTGGGCACCCTGGTGTAAATGTATTAATTAATAAGTGCTTTAAATATATTATGCTTGTGTAAGATACTTTTTTAAAACCTTTATTTTGTTAGCGCAGTTAGACCGAATGTGGCGCACCGGGCTAGTATTGTGAAGGGGGGAATTAGACTGTGCTGCTGTTCTCAGCTTGACGACTCGTGTAAAGAGGCAACTTAAGGCTGTAAAAAAAAAAAAAAAAGAAGAGCACCTTTCAAGTTGTGACTGATGTTTGTACGTTGATGTTACATCAAATATGTCGTTCACAATAACACCAGCTGATGAGATGTGTTGTGGGAGTATGGCTTGTTCTTGTTATCTTTAGCTTTGTAGTTAAGTCGCTGTTTCAAGTGACCGCCTCAACATTGTAGTGCAGGGTGTTGAGTGTTTCGGGGATGAATAAGCGCTACCGACATTTCCCAAACTAATGTTTCTTCCTTCTCCTCACAATGACAACATTTTACTTAAATTTATGTCAATTTCTGTGATATTCTGCGTTTACCAGTGGGTTCCATTTTATTGGCCAATTATCTTGACTCCATCCGTGGTTACGTAAACGCAGAAATGCCTAACTTTTTTAGTTAGGTTTAGTGATTATTGATGAGGCATACTAGCGCTGTGTCAAATAAAATGTAGCAACTATAGTGACATTCCAAACTTCCAGTAGACATGCTCTTTTTTCACTCATTCTCTCCTCATCCGTTTAATCGTCACAAGCTCAGGAATTTGCATTCACGTTGCGTGGCCCATTAATCAGTTTTTTTTTCTTCCGGTTATTATATTTTCGTAATCGTGAGAAGGCAAAATCGAAACTAATTGTCCAGCCCTATTGTGTTGTTGTGAACATCATCACTGATGTAAGATCAATGTACAAACAGCCATCACAACTAAAGAGGCTTTGTTTTTCTTTTAAACAGCATCAAGTGGTCTCGTTACTCGTCAAGCTGAAAACAGCAGGACACATTCCCCTTCACAATAATAGCTTGGTGTGCCACATCCAATCTGACTGCAGTAACAAAATATAGGTTTCACAAAAATACTTTACACAAGCATAATGTCCTTAAAGCATTTACTGATACATTTACAAAATGATTATGCTTTCATCCAAAATACTGGTCAAAATTATCCAAAGATGTATGGCACCAATAAATGTGAGGATTTTTGCATTTAATTGACAAATATTTTATTAAATTGCTATTTGCAACTTCTTCACAGTAGCAAGACTTATAGACTCAGACTTCCTTTTTATTGTCATTCAAATTTGAACTTTTCAGTACAGATAAGAACAAAATTTTGTTACATTAGCTCATGGTAGTGCAGGATAAAAAAGCAATAAGGTAAGGGTTAAATAAATAAATAGGTTACTGTACAGATAAATATATTGTACTTTTTCATATGCATCCACATTTATGGATGTATGTTATATTGTCTTTTTTATTCCAGAGAGTTAATCCATTTTGGGGGGAGTTGAGGGGATAATTATGATGCGTTCAAGAGTCTTACGGCCTGAGGGAAGAAGCTGTTACAGAACCTGGAGGTTCTGCTTCGGAGGCTGCGGAACCTCTTTATGTTACCATTAGTGGTTTACCAGAACACAATTGTTTCACAATTGTGTATATTTTTCAAAATTACAAAGTTTATGCAATAAAAAATGTTTACCTGCCCAAATAAAATGACTAATGTTTACGGCAGTCACTTACCCGGTCTCGTCAACACGTATGCGCGGGGAGCGTGTGCACACATACAATAGCAGTTCAAGAGTAGCAACGAACAAATTGCAGTCATGTTGTTGTTGTTATGATAGAATATACATTCAATGACAGCTACCGCTAGCTATCCAAATTGCTATTATTAGCTAACAATACCTTAAACTAATGCACATTCTTGTGTTACGTAATTACATCATTACGTAGGAGAAGCTGTGAGAAGGCATCTGTGTAAATTTTGCAAACATCCATCCAACCAATTTCTACCGCTTGTCCCTCTCTGGGTGGCAGGGGGCTGGAGCCTATCCCAGCTGCATGCGAGCTGAAGGCGGGGTACACCTTGGACAAGTCGCCACCTCATCGCAAGGATAGACAGATAACATTCCCACTCACATTTATACACTCGGGCCAGTGTTGCCAAGCAACCTATTCCCATCTTTGCAGCCCCTTTAAATTACATTTGACACTGAAAGCACACTCTTTATGGCGGTGAAATAAGTAAGTGTGAAAGGTAAAAAAAAAGAATTAAAATAGAAAAAGTGAATGTTATTGATTTTTTATATTGCTATATTTTGATTTATTGCTGTTAATATTATTATTTTTACATGTTGTTTATTCGTTACTAATTTATATCTGTTGTTCTTTTATATTTTTTTTAAAGTTAAGTTTTAGTGGTGCAAAGAAAACTCATGTTTTCAAACTAATGAATAGCTCGGTTGCAATCACGTGACCGAGAGGCACTTCCAGGTTTCAAGCGTTGGTCTAAAGCAGTGGTCCCCAACCACCGGGCCGCGGCCCGGTACCGGTCCGTGAATCGATTGGTACCGGGCCACACAAGAAATTTAAAAAATAATTTTTTTTTTTTTTTTAATTAAATCAACATAAAAAACACAAGATACACTTACAATTAGTGCACCAACCCAAAAAACCTCCCTCCCCCATTTACACTCCTTCACACAAAAGGGTTGTTTCTTTCTGTTATTAATATTTCTGGTTCCTACATTATATATCAATATAGATCAATACAGTCAGCAGGGATACAGTCCGTAAGCACACATGATTGTATTTTTTATGACAAAAATTTTTACAAAAATAAATAAAAAACTAACAATCAAAATTATTTGGGATTATTATTTTTGGCATAATCGTCTCGCCCTAGTTACAAGCTAGAAAAGTCTAAACTACTACCTATATTGGATAGTGGGCAGAAACATTAACTCTATTGCATATACCATTTCCTTTTTCTCTTCAGACCCCTTGCTCTTTCTCTGGATCACAAACCTTCTCTTCAGGATTGTTTGGAGCCTGGACGCACGGCAAAGGTAAAGAACAGCTTGTCCTATTTGTAACACCGTGGAAAGGAAAGGAAAGCTGATGGAAGGGTTCATTTGCTATTTCATTTTTGTCTCTTTGTGCAGTTGGAAAAAATCAGAACCATCACAACAAGTTCACACTCCCACAAGCAGAAGAATGTCGGGCTTCCTGTCGTCATGAATGGCGAGGAGGACTACTTGTGGTGTACCGAAATTGAACAGTAAGCAATAATCATCTATGGGTTCAACATACTTTTTAAAAACAGTGATAGCGGATATATTCATATGAAGTCAATTACGGTCTATACAATGATAAGTAGTTTTCACACTGATGACCGTTGTTTAAGCTGATTGCTAACAAAATAGATTTGTAACAAAGAAAACATCCTAGGAAACAAGTTATCCTCTAACATCTTATTGGGAGATGGAAATAGTGTAAACAAGGCAGGCCCTTTCAGGCTTGCAAATTTGCCTCCTAAGCAAATGCAATGTTTTTGATTGAACAGTCAAATCAACGCATGTAACACTTTGCTCCACTGCTGTCTCTTAGGGTCTTTGGCTTCCCCAAACATTACACGGATGTGAACAACATGGGCCGCTTTCACCGCCGGAAGCTCCTTGGTAAATCATGGAGCGTCCCCGTCGTCCGACACTTCCTCGCACCACTTAAGGATTATTTTGAATGTGAACAGTAGCAATGAAGTCGGTAAACCTGCAGGCACATTCTCCCTGAACTTTTTGATAGTTTTTTTTTTTTGCATAAGAACAAACACATTTTTTACTGCTTTTGAAAACACTGAGAAGGAAGTTTCTTTTTTTATTTCAATAACGAGGTAATCTATAGTGTATAGTGGCCTGTATCAACAAGCAAGCCGGTGCTTTCTAAATCGACAGTGAGGAACGATAGTAGCTGCCTCCTAAATGTTTACACCACTGTGCACTTCATTTATTACCTCAGTGAATTAGGAGTGCAACCTCTAGGTCAATGGCAGTTGTAATTATTTTTATACTGATATATGGACCCTGATCTCGCTGTTTCTTCACAGCACAGCTTCATCGGGCCAACCTGTTCTCAAGCTGGGTACAGATCCAATAAAGGATTTCATAAATATGCCACCCCATACAAGCAAACTAACAAATAGGATTTCTACATCAGTAAAGAAAATAAGTATGAGATTACCTACAGATTGTGTAGGTTGACCCCTTTTTTAAATACATAAACAGTCCAGAATGTTATAGTAAGTTTCTTGTAACAGGAACAGAATATAAAAAATAACATTAAAGATCATAAATGATTTTTTATTAGATTTTTGGGAAACAAGCAGAAAATGTGCTGTTTATTTCAACTATATTTCCTAAAATACATATTGAGGCTATATATTTGTTTTATCCAATTACTCAATCGAACAAACTAAGCGATAGCTTACGTGATTATAAAAAATAAATAACTGCAACGGTAATTTAATTTTGCTCAAACACACAACCCAAGATGTCATTTGCTTCGTGAAACAGGCCCTAAAACTCTACCTCAAATGTATTTTGTACTTTTTAAAATGTGGTTACCCTTTTTAATGGGTTCAATTTCTTTTAAATATTAATTATTTTTCCCACATAAAAGAACAGTCGTTACCTGCCATGGTTGACTTGAAAATGCAGTCTGCTTGTGCTGGATTTAGGACAAATCCTCTGCATGTATTATGATTCTCTGAATCTTGATCTTTGTGATTTTTAAAACATCTTTAGAGTCAATCATTTTAATATTAATTAGATGTAATGTATGTATATATCTTACTGGGTTTTAATGTGACAGGAAGTTTACAAAACATTGCTGCCTTGATTAATACTGAATGACTTCCTGTGTCTATATTAGCCTATCCCAGGTGACTTCCGGCATGTACATCTTAGGGCTGATCGCCTGCCAATCGCAAGGCACATTTAGACAAACAACCATTCATTAATATTCACGTTTATTGACAATTTTAGAGTGTCTAATTAACCTTAGCATGCATATTTTTGGAATGTGGGAGGAAGTTGGGAGTACCGGTACCTGGAGAAAATTCACACATTCACACATGTACAGGGAGAACATTCAAACTCCACACAAAGTTGCCCACAAAGTTGAACTCAGATCCCCTGACTGCGTGGCCTACATGCTAACTACTAGGTCGCCATGTGGCCTGTTTATTCCCTCCGGTGCTGTTTTAATGGTGCTAAATAGCTGTACACTTCTTTTTTATTGTTAAGAGGATGATAGCTTTTAAACAATTGTGTATTTTTAAGATGACCATGCATTCTTAGACTCTGTGTAATACTAATGAGATGCCTTGTGTTTTTTCTCAATGACAACTACAAATGACAATGAATTAAACCAGTATTAGTTTACTGAAGAAATGTGTTCCATGTAACTTTTTTTTAAAGATTTTCTCTTTCTTCATCCTTCTATTATTACGGTAACTAAAATTGTGTTGCTTGATCTGAAACATGATGCATTTTGAGTAAGATCAAAGAGTGTGTCCTGGAATTTCCAGCTTTGATCTTATGAGAACCATGATTAAATGCTACATGGAGTACAACACAAATGATAATCCGATCATAATATTTTTGCTACCTAAAGAAAGAAACAAATTGTTGCAACTTATTTTGGGTTTTTTGTTTTGAACTGTCTTCTGTCAAAAAGTATTTGGAAATATATTGTTTTCTTGAAGCATCTCAAACCCTTTTAAATTCAGATGTATAAATCAGACCGTCCCATTGTTCACAATTTCATCTTGTTAAAAAAAAAAAATGCATGAACAAAACGCCACAGTGAGTGAAATCACTTGGACACCGACGCCACCTCCCAGGGTTTAAGTATTCTTTCCATTTGTGATGGAGTTTCAGTCTGGTTGCTTGCCTGTATGTGTATCTTTGTCACTCCGGGAACTGCTTTTCCTTCTTGAATCAGTTGCATCACCTCAGCAAAGGAAGGCTGCTTTAACTGTGACTCAGGCTGTTCACAAGTCTGTTTTTCAGCATCGCCACAAGGTGAAGGCCGATCGCTACAGCCTTTCTGAGTCACATGAACAGAACCAGAGATGGACCACTGCTTGTAGCTGACTGAGCTTATGGGCTCCACAAACCTGTGAGAACAGAGTAGGAATCAATGACAGGAGAAAGTTATACTGGCAACATAGCGAGGTCAATACAATGATTATTAACGTGGTTGAATTTCGCTGTGGTGTAGAAATGCACTGTATCGTGATTAAAAGGTTTTTCGAATATTTTGTTCCTCTTCAGCTGGCTTTAGTTTTCCACCTCAGCAGATCGCAAAGACAGACTGAGTGCCCTACATTAACATTGTATATACATAAGCTTTCTTTGTTGGTGGTGTAAAGTGAAGGATTATTTTTATAAAATGCTAAATGTAAGAGGAAACCATCGTAGACCAAAAATGGGATCCGGCTTTTGCACATTCCAAATATATTTTGAGAGCGATGTTACAAGTTTTGGTATCACTGTGATACTTTGAACTTAGTCATTAAGTAATTTTTCCTTTAATTTGTTGTAATCACACTCAAAAACAGGACAAAGATTTAAAGGCCTACTGAAATGAATTGTTTTTATTTAAACAGGGATAGCAGATCAATTCTATGTGTCATACTTGCCATATTTTTGCTGAAAGGATTTAGTATAAAACAACGACGATAAAGATCGCAACTTTTGGTATCTGATAAAAAAAAGGCTTGCCCCTACCGGAAGTAGCGTGACGTAGTCAATTGAACATATCCGCAAAGTTCCCTATTGTTTACAATGATGGCCGCCAGAAGTGAGAGAGATTCGGACAGAGAAAGCGACGATTTCCCCATTAATTTGAGCGAGGATGAAAGATTTGTGGATGAGGAAAATGCAAGTGAAGGACTAGTGGGGAGTGGAAGCGATTCAGATAGGGAAGATGCTGTGAGAGCCGGGGGTGACCTGATATTCAGCTGGGAATGACTACAACAGTAAATAAACACAAGACATATATATACCGTAATTTCCGGACTATAAGCCGCTACTTTTTCCCCTCGTTCTGGTCCCTGCGGCTTATACAAGGGTGCGGCTTATTTACGGCCTGTTCTTCTCCGACACCGACGAAGAGGATTTCGGTGGTTTTAGTACGCAGGAGGAAGACGATGACACAATGATTAAAGACTGACTTTTCATATACCGGTAGGCTGGTTATTTTGATAACGTACAGGTGAGCACTTTGTATTACTTTGCACCGTTGTATTATTTGTACTCTGCACGAATGCTGTTCGCCATGTCAAAGATGTGAAAGTTTGATTGAATGATTGAAAGATTTATTGTTAATAAATGGGACGCTTTGCGTTCCCAAACAGTCATCTCTGTCCCGACAATCCCCTCCGTGGTGGCAGGAACCCCTATATACTACGCTAATTACACATCAAAACCCTGCGGCTTATAGTCGGGTGCGGCTTATATATGGAGCAATCTGTATGTTCCCCTAAATTTAGCTGGTGCGGCTTATAGTCAGGTGCGGCTTATAGTCCGGAAATTACGGTACTCTATTAGCCACAACACAACCAGGCTTATATTTAATATGCCACAAATTAATCCTGCATAACAAACACCTAGGTGTTTGTTATGCTAGCTCCTAGCTCCTAGCTCCTAGCTCGAGCTAGTTATAGCAAGCGATCAAATGTTTGGAAGCGCACCTACATACTCACGGTATCGCGTCTGTGTATCCAAATCAAAGTCCTCCTGGTTAGACTCTCTGTTGTCAGAGTTCTTCGATCTTGACTGCATCTTTCGGGAATGTAAACAAACACCGGCTGTGTTGTGTTGCTGACTTCCCTCGCAAAATATCCGCTTCGCACCGACAACTTTCTTCTTTGCTTGCTCAGCTTTTCTCCATAATGCAATGAACAAATTGCAACAGATTCACCAACACAGATGTCCAGAATACTGTGGAATAATGAGATGAAAAAAGAGCTATTTCGTATTGGCTTCAATGGGGAAGCCATACCTCTGTTAAACTGGCTGCGTCACGCGCGTACGTCATCATACCGAGACGTTTTCAAGCGGAAGTGTGGCGGGAAATTTAAAATTGCACTTTATAAGTTAACTCGGCCGTATTGGCATGTGTTGCAATGTTAAGATTTCATCATTGATATATAAACTATCAGACTGCGTGGTCGGTAGTAGTGGGTTTCAGTAGGCCTTTAAGGCAAACAAAAATTTTTGTATTAAGTAACATATCTGAGCAATTGAAACAATATTTTTTATATCACCCTCATTTAACAATATCAATTATTACAATGTGTAGAAATATGGGGAAACAACTACAAATGTGCGCTTCATTCACTAATGGTGTTACAAAAAAGATCAATTAGAAAAATACATAATGTTGAATATAGAGAACATACAAACCCTTTATTTATTAAATCACAAATATTGAAATTCAACAATTTGGTGCATTTCCAAACAGCTAAAATGATGTATAATAAAGCAAACTATAACCTGCTACCCAAGAATGTACAACAATTATTCTCAACAAAAGAGGAGAAATATAACCTTAGAGGAAATCTAATTTAAAACATTTGTATGCTCGTACAACACTTAAAAGCTTCAGTATATCTGTATGTGGAATTAAATTATGGAATGGATTAACCAAAGAAATCAAACAAAGCACCAATATGATTCAGTTTAAGAGACTGTTTAACTACAAGTGTTCACAAAGTACACAGAACAAGAATTATGATGAACATCTTGAACCCTTTTCTTATTGAGACAAATATTATTTATGTATTTAATATTTGTTTGCTTACTACGGTATATTATTTATTTGTTCACTGTTCTGTTACAGAGAACAAGGAAATTGGATAAAATTGCTATGCTATGCTATTAAACCAGCTCTGCTTCTTCCTACTCCTTTTCGGACGTGCTGTAATGAAACAACTGGAAATGTGTGATGCATTACATTGTATTGTATGCATGTTCGAAATAAACTGAAACAGAACTGAACAATCATTACCTCTTTTATTACATACAATTGTTTGAACGAATTGGTGATAGTAATAATAACGTCAAAAGTACAAAATAAGTGGACAAAAGCCCTCCTGTGTGCAATTACATTTTCCTTGAGTGTGCACACAAAACCTTTTATTTGAATAAAATAACTAAAAACAAAGATATGAATGGAAAAATACTAGGGATGTCCAATAATGGCTTTTTGCCGATATCCGATATTGTCCAACTCTTTAATTACCGATACCGATATCAACCAATACCGATATATACAGTCGTGGAATTAACACATTATTATTCCTAATTTGGACAACCAGGTATGGTGAAGATAAGGTACTTTTAAAAAAATAAGATAAATAAATTTACATTTTCTTGAATATAAAGGACAGTAAAACAATATAAAAACAGTTACATAGAAACTAGTAATTAATGAAAATGAGTAAAATTAACCGGTAAAGGTTAGTACTATTATTGGACCAGCAACACGCACAATCATGTGTGCTTAACGGACTGTATCCCTTGCAGACTGTATTGATATATATTGATATATAATGTAGGAACCAGAAAGAAACAACCCTTTTGTGTGAATGAGTGTAAATGGGGGAGGGAGGTTTTTTGGGTTGGTGAACTAATTGTAAGTGCATCTTGTGTTTTTTATGTTGATTTAATTAAAAAAAACAAAAAACGATACCGATAATTTCCGATATTACATTTTAAATCATTTATCGGCCAATATTATCGGACATCTCTAAAAAAATACCAATTGAACCAGTAAAATATCGTTCTTATGACACTACCCTGGTACGATTACATTGATAAATGGATCGATCCGCCCACCTCCACTGCCCGCTCGTCGCCATTTACTTAATTGTTGGGAATTGATAATTAGCTATCGTAATATGCATAAAATAATCAAGTGCGGTGGCAATATAACACCTTTGCATATTACTGAACTTGCCAACAGAATATGGTGTTTCATTTCAAAGGCAGAAATCCGAAGATTCCTACCTGTTAAAAAAGAAGAGTTTCGCCTCCAACAGTTTACTTTTTTCAATGGAGCCGCCTTGTAATGTCTTTAGGCCATTTAAGAACCTTTGGTCCGCTTCGAAGTTATACGAGTCAAACCTTAAGAAAAGAGATTCCATCTCAACAACATAACTGCCCTCTTTCCGAAGAAACCGGCACTTCCGCGTCAACGAATGTTGAAGAACACACTATAAGGACAGGCTTAATAGTATAGCGTCCTCCTGCGGTTGGAAGCAGTACTATTACTTTACCAGTACTACTATTTGTTAACACTGTACTGTTCTTCCTAAGTCAGTACACCTCCAAACAGATTTACAAACTCTTGATGACTTGACTATGTGAAATGTCAATGAAATGTTACTTGGGCTGTTAGTGTAAATACATATTTTGTGTTTACTGTTTCCATGACAGAAGAATTAGTCTCACAGTAAACAAGGGTTTGTGCTGAGCTCTTATCTCATTAAGTGCTTACCACTTACTTTTTCTTTTTTAACATATGTCACAGCAAACTTCCTGGAGTGAAGTGAAGTCATTAAAGTAAAGACGGATGAAAACGTTTTTCTCAGATTTTTATTCAATAGGTGTAGCTGCTGACAGAAGCAACATCCATCCATCCATTTTCTACCGCTTGTCCCTTTTGGGGTGCTGGAGCCTATCTCAGCTACAATCGGGCGGAAGGCAGGGTACAGCCTGGACAACATGTATATTTGTTATATCATTTCATAGTTGGTGAGGATAAACCATGAATGGATTTACGTGGACCCCGACTTAAACAAGTTGAAAAACTTATTCGGGTGTTACCATTTAGTGGTAAATTGTATGGAATATGTACTGTACTGTGCAATCTACTAATTAAAGTTTCAATCAATCATTTAATCAAATAAATACAGTTCATAAATATAAGTTCATATTATACACTTTGATTGATTGATTGAAACTTGTATTAGTAGATTGCACAGTGAAGTACATATTCCGTACAATTGACCACTAAATGGTAACACCAGAATAAGTTTTTCAACTTGTTAAAGTTGATTAATCAATTCATGGTAAACATAACACATAATGTGATTAAAAAGTTATTTCCTTGGGTTAATTCATGCAACTTTATGTTAACTTTATTTTTGTTACAAAACCCATGTAAATTGGAGGGGAATCATAATTTTTGTTCCAGTTTGGTCACATTGTTGGGGGGACAATTAATGTGTGACGGAATTAAGGAAGCAGCATGAGACAACACGTGTTGTTAATAATAACGGATTGTTAATAATCAAATGTAAACAATCAAATGCAGATACTTTTTCTTATGCCTTCTGATCTCTCTCTCTCTCTATGCCCACTACTTGCTGTCCATATCCTACCAAGTCAGACCTACACTGTTCCAATATCCATTTCTCTGTTCTCAATTGTTGATGACTTATGATAACAACCAAACCTACCCCCCCCCCCCGCCCCCCCCACCCCGGATTGTAAATAATGTAAATAATTCAATGTGATTATCTTGTGTGATGACTGTATTATGATGATAGTATATATCTGATAGTATATATCTGTATTATGAATCAATTTAAGGGGACCCCGACTTAAACAAGTTGAAAAACTTATTCGGGTGTTACCATTTAGTGGTCAATTGTACAGAATATGTACTACACTGTGCAACCTACTAATAAAAGTCTCAATCAATCAATCAATGATCGAGAAGACTTAATGGAGTCTAGGATTGAAAATAAACTTTATTCCCTTGAAGTTTATGAGGCCAATGAGGTATGATTCTTTCTGTGAAATCAATGTGGTTTCTTTTATTGGATGTCGGACTAATTGTAAGTTCTGTTTTCTTATTTTATTAGTTCTGAGGGCATTATATTTGGCATCATTGGTAACGTGAAGAAGGCATGGCTGAAATAAATGTCTTGAGCCTTGATTAAGACCTCTGAGGGAGTAAAATATGTCACAGCAAACTTCCTGGAGTGAAGTGATGTCATTAAAGTAAAGATGGATGAACACGTTTTTCTCAGATTTTTATTCAATGGGACATGTTTCACTACATTAGACCAAATGGGTGTCACAGACTGGGACCCACAGTCTGTATAAGTGAATTAGAATAAACATTAAGTATTAAATAATGACACTACTGGCTGGATTTCAACTGATCAATTCCTACATGTCATAAACGTCAGCAGTTACCTGCTTGAGGTAGAAACAGTAACTTTACAAAAACAAAAGACCAATCACAAGTCAGATTGTTTTTAATGCTGCGCTGAAAAGCAGCTTAACAGTGTAGTGAGCAGATATTAAAGATACACCGAAGGCTGACAGAATGAGGAAAAGAAACAAATGTGCCTTAAACATCAATTGACGGATGTTCAAATGAATACAGACAAGAACACTAATGCAAACGCACACAGATTTTACTAGAGTACTTTATGTTGTGATCCTGACCTCACTCACAGTTGGATTCAGCGGCCGTACTCGCCGTTTTCTGGTCTTTGTGTCGAAGGAATTTGCTCCGGTTGGACGTTTGTCTCGGGGTAGAACGAAACGGACGAGCAAAGCAGAAGGTCAGTGTGCTGCTGGAGCTGCAGTCGTAACTTACATCCTGGTCGGCGAGACACAAATTAACAATAGATAAAATGTTATCAGTCGTGAACAGATCAAAATTAGGTATTTTTCCAAATGAATACAAAGGGATATGTGTATTTTTAGGGAGGGGTGTCATTATATATTATATATATTATATATATCATTAGGTTTGAAGAACAGGAGGGGCATAGCCCCCAGGAACCTCCAGGAAACCTGAAGCTTTTTGAACTTGCAAGATCTTTTCCTCACAACTTTTTGGCACTTTGTTAGATTTACACAACAAACACTGAATACATCTAAATGGTTGAACGTGGAAGTGTAAAAAAGCTTCAGTCATCTTTAGTAAGCATGAGATGGTCCAAACACATAAGGACTGTGTTGTTGCATGGAAAAGCTTGCAGACAACTTGCAAATCGGGAAACGTTGCACAGGTGATAGCAGTGTAAACTAACTTGCACAGCACTACAGAGTTGACCTGAAAACAGAGGAGGTTCTGGTAGAAAGAAACTTTCTTGCCTAGAAAAAAAGGGCTGGATGTCCACCCAATGATAAGTTGTCTGTGCACAACATATTTGATTCAGAATTGCTGCACTTGCAATATTTTTTTGCTTACAACCTGTTGTAACTGTATTAGAACTACACATAAAATACATCGAAATGGTTGAAAAGCAATATTGTTAGTTTCCTGTTATTACTGTAATGGTAAATTAAGGCACTAAGGCAGGTGTCAAATTCAAGGCCCACAGGCCATACCTGGCAAGTAGGGATGGGTGATATGGACTATCACATTAACCTGCCATTTATGGTGAAAACAATCAAAGTGAAGATAAAAACACCCATAGAGCTCCACTTTTTTGACTATGAGTCCGTCAGTGCCTTCCAGTCTTCAGACCCCCAAAACACTACTCTATAATAACCCCTAAGCCTAAGGCTATTAAACCAAATAAATTAGGTATAAGTAGCACACCTATACTGCAAAGCAGTAGTAGTGTGATTTGCTTATCATACGGTATGGAAGTTATTTTTCTGTCAGCAATATTATAGACAACATTATTATGAGTTTTATTTTGCAAATCAATCAGATAGTGTTTTGATGCAACTTCAGTGTGAACTCTCCTGCGCTCCGGTCAAATAATGGCATATAATGATGACGTTTTTGATAAGCGTCATCATTATTCACCAAAATAGACTGATACAAAATAAATACTTGACAAATTAACAGGCAAAAATATTGTTTTAGGAACTCACGTCAATCAATTTTCCACCACTGGTCGCGAACACACTCTTCAGAGCAGACATCGAGGCAAATGTCCCCAAAACTGTGCGAGACTTCTTCTTTCACAATCTTCTCCACGATTCAGAAAATGTTGACTTTGATTGCACAGAATCCTTGAAATTGCCACAAACGCGCCAGGACTGAGAAGACTAGAATCAAAGCATGTTTACTTCCGGGTTTATATCCATAAATACTGCAGGAAGTGCGACGTCATGACGCTATGTCTTTATTCGGGTCAGTATGGATTCACATTGGAGTCTGAACCCACTTCTTTGTAGAGTGAACGACCACATAAAAAGATCAGATTTGAATAAAAACAAAAACCGAATTGGACATCCTACCATGCAATGTTGTGAACGCACGGAACGTAGCTTTAATGCTGCTGCAATCTAGCTCGACCTTTTCACTGTTCAGTGAAAACGTGGACTGGTTTTTCAGTATAGTAATGCTGGCGTTACTGGTAGAACAGATTGGATTAGATAATAAGCGCTGACAAAGGGTCTTCAAGTGATTTATAATCATAGTGAATAATAAGAGGTTAAATTTTTTTTTTAAACTAATAAACTCACCCCTATAATAGGCCTAACAACGCCAATGCTATTGGGCCACAACAATATTAAAAGCTTCGACCCTCCAGACTGGAAGCCGAAGCCTGTAGCTCATAAAATACCTCGATCAGGGGCGTAAGCACTAAATTCTGGCCTGTCATACACAAGACTCCTAAAGGGCCCCTCAACCCTAACGTCACCGCACCATACACACAAATTGGTATGTTTACATGCACTCTAATATTAATCATTGCATGCATTTGTTTGAAATTAGCTTTTTAAAACACATATAAAACCTTACTTGGGTTTTTGACTATTTAAATATGGGATTAACATGTCTAGAACATACGTAAATGCACCCCCTAAATAATTTGGTTATGTATAAAAAAAAATGCTGTTTAAGTAAAAAGTGCCAACAATTTCAATATAAAGTGTACAGAATAGGAATTTCTAAAGCCATATACAGTAACCTGTCATTATTCAATTAAATATACTGTAATTATAAATCTGTTAAATATAAATAAACTTTATAAAGCTGATTCACTTAAGATTGTCTGTGGATACGAATAATAACAATATATTAGTACTATAATGATCTTTAAAACCTACGGACACCACTGTCTCTACCTTTAATCAAGGGTCTTTGAATGCAACACAGTTTTTGGCAAACATAACTCTCTCCGATGCTGCCACAGATAGATTTATTATATTTTTACCTTTCTTTTATCACTTGATCCAAGGTCCAAAATGTTGGTGCTGTGTGTGAATGCTTAAAGGTGAGCTTTGATGGCATTATGACGTCTGTGTTGAGTGAAATGGTGCAAGTTTGGTTTACCGCTTACAGGTGGAACGAACCATTTTATACTTTTGATAAAGGTGTAGGTTGTTACTAGTTAGACATTCTTAATTTGTCATTATTGATATCTCTCTCTCTCTCATTCTGTCTCTCTCTCTCCCTCCTCCCCTCATTTTCCCTTTCCCTCTCCCTGGGCATTTGACTACATTTTCATAATGATCAATTAAATACAGTTTGATAGAATTTTTAAAACAATTTAGATTTGTTTTTACTTCTTATATTTAATGGGATGTGGACAATTTATCTGAATGTTCCAAAATCCTCTTTCAGTTCCAGTGTTATATTGAGAAGGTTAATGCTGTTCAAAATGAAGTGGGACATAGTTGAGGTCTACATAAATGTAGCTTAACTTTCAGTAGGTGACATTATGTTGTCCTTCTTCAGGCTACAAATTAGTTGTCCACACCAACACATATATTACAAAAAACATCTCCATCTACACATGTGGTGTTTCAAAACAATTTCTGTCCACATTAAAATACATTCACAAACACATTTAAAATCAGCACAACTTAAATCACCCCGGCATGTTATAACGCCAGCCTGCTGTTGCACAGAATGAAACCAACATTCGTCTGTAAATAACCTCAATGATCTGTTGTTAAATAAGGCTTAAAACAATGAGATAATGTAGCACATGTATTATTAGATGAAATGCAAATATAATTTCATATATTATGAAGTTTTACTTGAATTCACCACGTTTTGTTTTTTTTAAATAGTTTTTTATATTATATTATATTATATTATATTATATTATAGTATTTCTAAGTGAAATTTACCAGCGAGCACACCAGTCAGAGTGTTCTTACTCATCTTTGCACTGACCTATGCATTGACCTTATCACCGACCTTATAACAACCTGTGCAGTGCGCTCAGATTGAAATGTGCGATTAATCTGTGTTTATACATGATTAATGCAATAATGTGATTAATTACATGAGGTAAAGTGTCAAAATTGACATCCTGAATTATTTAAAATAATTGTGTGGACATGGTTTTACTCAACAGCCCCTCTGCTGGTTGCAGACAAGTACTGCGCTATATTTGACCTCATCCTTCATGGTGTGATTATTTGACAATTAATTAAAACAGATTAATTAGACATAACATACAATCACTTGTTCCGCTCCTTCCACTTACGTCTGCAATGAGGGAGCTCAGGCTGTGTGTGACTCCGTTATTCTCAGTGCTTTCTTTCTCTTTCTGCTGGGCAGCGAGGACATCTTCCTTCTGCTTCATGAACCTGTGATTGACGATTCTTGTTACGCTGTCACTCCTCGACAGCGAGGCCGCAGAAGGCCTCACGGGAACACGCTCCAGGCTGCTTTTCGTCTTCTGGCCCGACCCCGGTACCGTTTTTTCTGCCCGGCAGCTCACTCTACGCAGGAACTCTGTGACCAGACCCCCTGCGGACCTGTTGGGGGGCTTGAGGCTCTGACGCGGAGGCTCACAGAGAGGAGGACTGCGGTTCTGTCCAGCAGCAGCTCTGGGACTAGTTTGGCGGGCCAACACAAGCCTGGACTGGCTCTGATGAAACCCATTTGACATTCGATCCCGCGAGGCAGATGCAGATGAGGAGCTCAAAGTAGAGGACGCCCCAAATGCAGACTGACTTCGGCACAATTTAGGGGACGAGGTAGACAGCTTGGGCCTCTCGGTTCTGCTTGTCAGTCTGTCCAGTGAGGTGGAGATATGACGAGAGCGCGGCGACACCAAAGAGGAGTTGACCGCCCGTGAGGCACTGTTTCTCACTGTGGTGGGTACTGGTCCTTCTGTCTGCAGGCCAACACTCACCATCTGTGGCGTCAATTGGGTCTGCGTACCAGAACAGGCCACATCCACCCCTTGTCCCACTGATCTTGTTCTGTTCTGCACCAGTGAGCTGCTGTGACCCTCCTGCCTCTGACCCGCCGCCATCTCTTTCATGTCGTCGCTCAGGTTTGCCAAGGAGCCAACACAGAGTGACGAAAAGGAGGTCAGCGGTGTGCACCAGGGAGACTGCGTGTCCACAGACTCTCGGTCACTCTCTGAGCTTTGTTTTATCTGAGCCAGCTGGACTCTGCGCTTTGACGGGGGGCTGTAGTAAATGCGGAGGGTTGACTTCTCTGGAGCAGTATGACTCCTCTCCGTAGACATCTGCTCAAAGTTAAGATCTGGGAAGCTAAGCGGCATGATTAGATGGTCCCAAGTCTTAACCGGGTCCTCCCGGTCTAGTTGGGCAGCCTGCTGGCTCAGATAACACCAGTCCTTCCTCTTGCAGGTATGTGGAAAAAGATGACGCTGAAGTCTTTGTCTTATTGAACTGCACTGTCTGTTAACACAAAAGTGGGGGAACCAGTGAACTTCCACTTCCCAAACCTCATCGACAAGATGGAAATGTACAAAACACTAACCTGTCCGCATCAGAGGGTCTTTTATCATTGACAGCACACTTAGCATGAAAAAAAAAAAAGATTGTTACTGAGCATGTAACTGCAGAGTGTTCAGCTCCACCTTTTCGCTATCTTAACATTCTGGGAGTAACAAAAAGCGTGATCATTGACTTAGATTGGTCAAATCTAGTCTGGTCTTTTTAGACGAGAACTGACCAATATAAGTCTATTATAAAGGTTTGTGTCACAGTACTGCTTTTTGTTACTACAATAAATCTAGTCTAAAAAGAAAAGTCTCTCAGCGTTAACTGATGAAGCCTGCTGAAACGTCTTCTAGAACAGTGGTCCCCAACCACCGGTCCGGGGACCGGTACCGGTCCGTGACGCATTTACTACCGGGCCGCAGAGAAACATTAAATAATTGATAAACGACTGCATTTTCTCCAACTTAACTTCCGCCTGGCCATTTGTGACATGATACAATGCACATTAATGGAAATATAAAATATAAATGGGACAGATTGTAGCCTTTTTTGATTGATTGATTGATTGAGACTTTTTTTAGTAGGTTGCACAGTGAAGTACATATTCCGTACAATTGACCACTAAATGGTAACACCCGAATAAGTTTTTCAACTTGTTTAAGTCGGGGTCCACTTAAATTGATTCATGATACAGATATATACTATCATATATACTATCATCATAATACAGTCATCACACAAGATAATCACAATGAATTATTTACATTATTTACAATCAGGGGTGTGGAGGGGGGGGGGGGGGGGTTAGGATATGGACATCAAGTCGAAGCCGAAGGCGGATTTCCATCTGCATCTCATTGCAAGCCCAGGGCTCCCACTAATTCAGCGTCATAGTGAGTTGTACTTTTCATGCAGTTATTTTTGTTGTGTTTATCTGGCACAAGTGGAAAGCCGGTCCCTGAAAAATAATGCCTACATTAAACCGGTCTGTGGTGCAAAAAATGTTGGGGACCACTGTTCTAGAACAAACTGAACAGTCCAGTTGTGATCGATTGAATGTCCTAAGAATACAATGACCTGGATGAATGAACATGTAATCAAAAGCAGTACGGTGAAGCAAACACCAAACCTTGTTCAACTTTACAATGTCTTAACATCAGCATACTAAGTTGTGCAATGCTTTGTTTGCTGTTTCCTCTTCATAAACTTGTAGAGGCGAAAGAAGGATTACTAAGGAGGGAGTGACATCACCTGCACTTTTTCAAAAGGCCTTTCAGGCACCTACACTTCTTGATGTCCAAAAAAATTTAACGCTATTGAATGGAGACAAGTCAAGGCGGACAACCGCAGCTCAGACTGAAGCTCGTCCCTGTAGCTCATTGATTGGCCTTTTTGCCAAACTGACACTGATTGACAGCATGCAGTAGCTGACCAATCAGCAGTCAGATGCAAGATAATAGCGAGTCAAAATATTTGTGATAAAAATGATTGAAAAATGTTGGTGAGTGAGATCATAAACTTTTTCAAACACTGCTTTTGTAGTATTACAAGTGTAGTTATATCGAACCAGGAAGAGAGCAGGTTATGGCCATCGAGATTTTTTTTTTAAACTCTATACACGCCACCTTTGATACGACAAACACCTTTGAGAAGCAAAAACAGCTTGTAGAAGTGTACTTTATCCATCCATCCATTCATTTTCTACCACGTGTACCTCTCGGGGTCACGGAAAGCGGGGTACACCCTGGACATGTCGCCACCTCATCACAGGGCCAACACAGATAGACAGACAACATTCACACTGCCTTCACACAGTAGGGCAAATTTAGTGTTGCCAATCAACCTATCGCCAGGTGCATGTCTTTGGAGGTGGGAGGAAGCCAGAGTACCCGTAAGGAACCCCCGCAGTCACAGGGAGAACATGCAACTCCACACAAAGACCCTGAGCCCGTGAATCGAATCCAGGACCTTTCTTATTGTGAGGCACTTGCCCTAACCACTGTGCTGCCCACATGGTGCTTAATATGAAATTTAATACCGGACCTCACAGCCTCATCTCCTCAGACTAGAATAAAATAGTTGCAGAGTCCAAAATGGTATTCTTTATTCTTATTTCCTTTTTTTCCACTATCCTTTATGTTGCACTCCAATAAATAAATAATTGATCATGTATGCTTAATAACATGCATCTAATTCTTCAAGCCAGACCATCTATAGTAAAGCCAACTGTGTCCCCCACTTCGAAAATCAAAATTTTGTCCGTGCAGAATTCAGCTAGCTTGTTGCCAATGCTGTATGAATTCTGCCGGAGGCCTTCTGAATCAACATTATAGCAGCGGCTGTGCAGTGTAAACGACCGGAGAACATTCAGTTGATAGCCAATAAGATCAAGATTTGTTGACCGTAGCCCATCTAGGTATCCTTATGTTAAATGTGACTGTGATTGGTGAGTATCCAATCACAAGTTGTGATTTGCGAAAGCAGGAAGTGGCACCGGAGCCATACAGAGAAATCACCAAGATGAAGGAGAGCAAAACGTTCATTAGGTGGCAGATATATATTTGCAAGGCCATTTTCAAGAAGAATATTTAAAGAGAAATTAAATCTTGTGAGATGAGGTCGACCGATCCTGGAAGCGAGCTAAGCTGAAATGGTCTGTCTGCCACTTCCACTCGAATCAACCAACCACGAGCGGTACCACTGGCTTATACGGCATCGGATGGGTGCTACATATTGTGAGTTCAAATATTTTATTTATTTACGTTCAATATGTTTTTTACAATTATTAAAATTTTGACAGTGCCACGTAAAATATGTTTTAATTGCTGATACTGGTTTATAGATTTTTAAATGCGCAGAAAAATAGCCCATTTGTACACTGTTGAGGTGGTTCAATACGTAGTTGTGCGCAAGTGTGTTTCTGTATAGTATTTCTCCAGCCGTGGTCATGCGGTGACCCATATTATGGTATTTTGAGAGGTATTTATTGAAGTCGGACTAAGCAGGCCATCACTGAAGGCATAGGTGGGAAACACACTGCATTAGCATTTAAAATAGTTTTGAACAAGAGAACAAGGTTTTCTGTGTGTTTTCTACTCAGCGGATTGTGTTTGAATGCTCCTGGCCTGCTTGGCCGCAGCTACTACACGAGATTAGCCCCAATACGCTGGCAGGAGTCCCTTGGTGGTGCTTGTTGAACCGTCAAGAGGGCTCCCAGCCAGAGACAGATCACCAGCAGGACATCCCGCTGTGTTCTACAGTACAGAAAACCCTCACCTCGGCTGCTGCCTTGCGAACCACTCTGGCCTTGCTGTCAAGCATTTCCTCCTGGAGCTCAGCACTGAGGCTTTCCAACAAACCCCGCAACACAGTAAAGGTTTTCACTTGAGCCTGGATCAAATAATTTCACATATGGCAGAGCTTAAGAACATTTAATGGTAAAAGTCTGGTAGTGGGTCTTCATTTACCTCTTTTCCTTCTTGACACCACTGTTGAAGAATCCACAGAATCTGCATGGACAATTGCATTTTGGGCTCTTTGCAGCTGTGGACCAGGTCAGATTTGGATGGTGACCCTTTCAGTCTTGGTTCTGACCTCTCCAGCTCCGCAGCGTGGAGATCTTGAACATACTCCTGCTTTCTACGTATGTCTCCATAGCAGTCCTGAACTTCCTTGTGAGACGAGTTGTTGTCAGTTACAAGCACCTCCATCCTTGTGATAAAAGCTTGCAGCATGGCCTGTAGTAGTTTCAGTGCCTCGTTCAAAGGCCCTGGGAAGAATAACGTCTGTGATGGCGGTAAACCATTTGAACTGCCGTCTGTTGGTGAGGTAAGCGCACAAGAGGGAGATGAACAATGGCCCTTTTTGGATGGAGTCATCATGAGCTGGATTGCAGAACTAAAAACGCAGGCATGATCCCTCAGAGCAACGAGAGCTGTAAAATTGTTTGCAGTAATTCCTTTCAGGTCGCTGTCTGGTGTTTGGTTGCTGACGCTCTCTGATGGATCCCACTCGCCACCTACAGGACCTTCTCTGGTGATGTGACAAGAAGGAATCTGTCCTTCAGGCTGTGATTCATGACTACAGAGTGAAGATGTCTCCACTAAACTTGCCTTTTCGTCCTGCTCCTTCTCATGCACTACACTTCTCATCCTCTGACATCTTTGCTTTCTGTTCTTCCTCAGAGTAGAAGGTGACAGATGTTCCTCCAAAACATTCCTATTCCCCTCCTCATCCACTTCTCCTTCTTTCTCTCTCAGGTCGTTCATTTCTGCTCGCAGCCCACGATTCTCCACCTCCAGCTCTACGATGCGGCGACTCAGAAGCATCGCCTCCTCTTCCACCAGTTTCAAGTGAACTTTGACCTCCGCTTCCCTGGCATGGGCGGACCTTTGTTTGCCTTCAGATGACTGGGCGCCCTCTATGTCACCGTACACTGAATGGTACCTGGCCAGCTGCTCGTGCATGGCCTCACTCTCTGATACCAACTTGGTGAGCTTCTTGCACATGACAGCCAATTCTTCTTTGGCAAAGTGGAGTTGGCACTTGAGGTCATTGTCATCCTGCAGTGAAAGAACAATTACTGTAATATACTTAGCACTCCCACAGGTCTGCAGCCATACTTGAACAAGATAAGAAGAACGCAAACCTCCAGCTGTTGAGAGATCCTCCTCTCGGCTTTATTAGGTGCTGGTCTGATGCTTCTCTTCTTCAAACAGCTCTGGGAAATTAAACAAAACAAACTAATTATATTAAAAAAAACAATACTCAGCACGGAAAATGCTTGTAGCTCATGAAGGACAGATGTGCAGGACTTCTCATTTTAAAATTAGAAGAATAAAGGTGCAAATTCATTTAGGGATGGGTACCGAATTCGGTACGTTTATAGGTATCAACCGAATTCTGTTACTACTACCAAGTAACGTAAAATCAAATGCTTGATCGATATATTGATAGATCGATCAATTTATATTCCAAAATTTCAAGTTAATTGATCTGTGCTGGACAAGTTTGACTTCCGAAAGATTGGTATCAATCCAAAATCGTTTTAATAGGTAATTGATAAATTTGATCAATACTAGAAATAGGAAAACATTTTATTTAAATCGGCAGACTTTATATAAAGTCTAGAACTTTTTTTGAGAATGACGTAAAATGCTAAGTCTTTTATTTTGCCCGTCTGTGGCGTCATAAACATAAAAATGGCGGATCGCCAGTCGCTATGATGGTTGAGAAAGGTCACAACGAACGCACACACCACAAAATATATCATAAATTACAATCAAAAAGCTGTCAAATACAGCACGGTTGCAAACGCCACAACAAATACAAACGACACAACACAGTAATTTAAAGCTGCAACACAACTTTAAGCCACAAAAGACGGGACCGCTACATCGGAAGTGACAGCCAAGCAAGTTAGGCAACTCTGGAACACAACAGCAGGACAGCCAAGGATAAGTCATTTTATCAGAAAGAAAGAAATACAAGAGATGGATCAAGGAGGCTATGGAAATTAGGATGCTGGGACCCAACATCATCAACAGGGATGAGGGGGCAAACATGCTTCCGCACACCTGACACGCTGGCCCATCATCGGCAACACCAGGGCGGAGAACGAATACTGTATGGCCGGGTCGGGGAACTTCTACTGTTAAAATGTTGGTTACTGTAAGTTTATTGAACATTTCTTGAAGTGTTTGATGTAAGAGAACAGTAAAGTGTTGGTTGTACTCTATTCAAATAGGATGTGAATGCATTGGCCATTATTTGTTGTTTACTTACTTGTTTGTATCCATAATTCATTTACACATATTTTCCATAAAATAAATAACAGGAATATAGGAAACTTCACTGGCAGTGCCCAGTATCCAGTATTTATTTGACATTCACACTATTTTTTTTTGCAGAAAAGTTACTGAATCAATTTCAACTCACTGAATCACATTGAATCGAATCATTCTAAAAAAATGACATTGTCCCTGAATCGTATCAGCAATCACAAATATCAAGTCGAATCAAACTGTTGTTAAAACAAATCATTACACCCCTAAATGGTACCATATTTTGAGAACTTTGCTGCACATGATGTCATGTCCTGTTGCAGACTCCGGCTCACTCAAGCACTTGGCGAGCAAACAGGCATATTTGTAGTGAACTAGGTAGTGTTGATAATTTCCATGCTAACAATGTACAGCTCCACTCTTCACGATGCGCTAGCTCAATGCAAATTTACATAGGTATTACATATACATGCTACTGATTGGCATCAGTAATTTTAAATAGATTTCAACACCTCTAAATTTGGTACTGAAAACTACGACTGAGATGCACGTTAGAATCAAACAGCTGGTATGTATTGTTTGCCAGGGGATTACAGATGAAAACTAGCCTTCTGGCAAATTCTGGCTTTTGTAACCATGTGCAGTCATGTGTTTCATGAAATTGTATTGTCCCCTTTGAAATAAACTAATCTTAATCTTAATAAATACAATACTTACAGTACAAACATTTTGTATGGCTCAACAAAAGTCAAGACGGCACATTTATCTTAATGGAAAAAACTACTAGGAAAAACTGAAATGAATGCATACTTGCAAATGAGGCTCGGAAGTCAGAAAAGATATAACAGCTGGACAGCACTGTTATGATGATCAGCTCCTAAACATATATTTTATTATTAAACTAGTTAAAATGTATTACCCCAAGAACACACACAATTATACAAAAAATAGGTACTGTATATACTGGTATCAACTCCCAAGTACCAGGAATTGGCACTGCATCGGTTCAAATAGGTACAGGAATTCATTTTCAGCTTTTCAGATCACTGTGGCACCAGAGGAACCATCCATCCCTGAGAAACAAAACTATCACCGGGAAGCAACCTGCAAACTTACATACATGCGAACAAACAATCGAGCTCAAGTCACTAAATATTTGTAAAAACATCAAACCTTAGGATGGACTGAGGTTTGTCATAGTTTTAAAGTTAAAGTTAAAGTTAAAGTACCAATGATTGTCACACACACACTAGGTGTGGTGAAATTTGTCCTCTGCATTTGACCCATCCCCTTGTTCACCCCCTGGGAGGTGAGGGGAGCAGTGGGCAGCAGCGGTGCCGCGCCTGGGAATCATTTTGGTGATTTAACCCCCAATTCCAACCCTTGGTGCTGAGTGCCAAGCAGGGAGGTAATGGGTCCCATTTTTTTATAGTCTTTGGTATGACTCGGCCGGGGTTTGAACTCACAACCTACCGATCTCAAGGCGGACACTCTAACCACTAGGCCACTGAGTAGGATAGTTTTAGATTTCCATCATGATTGATAGAAATAAGTGCAAGCCAGTTGGAAGGGAGTGACTTAATGTTGAATTCGAAACATGTGAGGAATGCCAGCAGCGTCTGTCGCCCACAATAGTCTTACTGACCTGGGAGGGATCAGACTGCGTTTATAATAGTCACCATTAACAGGAAACAGAAGCTCTTTCAAGTCGAAATTCAATGCACTCTTGTTTTGACGTGACGTTTTGCATTGTTATTATCAGGTAAGTGCAACTGAACGTTTCTTTTGCAGCTCACTATAATGGCACTAACAGATTTACAGACATTTCAGGCACAGTGTAAGGGTCGCCAATCCTCCTTCCCTGTGTTTTAGGCTCTTGGATGAGGTAACCTAAGTGGATTTTCTCTGCCATAGGATCAAACTAGCAGCTGTCCCCAATGAAGGGACTAGACTGAGCACAGAATCCTGGATTAAACTAGACATGTGCCATCAGAGCGTACTCTCACCGACAACAAGGACAGAAGAAAACTGAAGGCTGACACTATGAGGGGCTGAAGGTACTTCTTTGGAAAAACACTTTCGTTGATGTTTGTAGGTCACTGTGTCGGCATGCCAACCGCCGCCTTGCTGGAAGCCATAATATATGCTGATCCCGATTTAGCCAGGCTTAAATGAAGCAAAAAAGCTCAGGTCTATTTTGGTAATCTCTCACTTGCTTCCACCCTCTACTCCTTTTTCTCTGTCTTCTCAGTGGAGGACGTCAGCTTTGCTCTGAGTACAGACTTCAGCATACCAGGCGGCTGCACCCCATCAAGACACCGGGCAGCTGCTAGCCCTGCCCTCCGCTCATATCAGGGTGTCGTCTGACGTCCTTGGGTTGAGGGGGACAGCTGGCTGGGATAGGCACAGCTGGGAGGGGTCACCATGATGGACATGCGAGTTGACCATTCTTAATGGTGACATATTTGGATCCAACACACTTATTTAGTTAAAAAGTCGCACCTCTCTGGCTTTTTCCAACTCAGCCTGCAAGACGTGCTTGGCCACATCCAGCTCCTGTGTCTTCTCTCGTAGCATTTCATTCTCCCAATCCAAGTGACTGTTCTTCTTCTGCACGCCCTCCAGCTCAGTATAGAGCCGCATCGACACACTCTTGGCAACCTGAAAGCAAAGCCAATGACAGAATGTTTTGCGCTCGCATTTATCACTTGTGTAAAATATTACAGGAGTTTAAAACATATTTAAAACATTTCCTTGTGGACTAGATAATATGTATTGGATATGCTTTGGTGTAAATTTCGCGTGTAAGTAACTTTTTTAACCCATTTTTGAGTCTGTCATATGTTCAATTCTGGAGATGTTACCAGATAGCAAACGATACCACGCTCCACCCTCTCCAAAAGTATTATCTTTTGAAATGTACACTGTTTAAATGTATACCTTGAAGTCGTCGCAGCTACTTTTTTTTCCTTCTTCATAAATAATAAACACATTGACCTGGTCACATCATTAGCATTATGTACACCAGCACACTCTCCGATCGATTCTGACTCTGCATTAAAAAAAGCTGCTTTAACGCATTAATGTCACTGCATGTCACACGTCTGTGTTAATGTGCGCATGCCACGATTATATGAAAATAATACTTTATCCTACCTTTTTTTGTTTTCAAAACCCTACAAACATAGGCATCCAAATTGTGTGCAAGCTATATTGGGGTTCACTATGTAAAGCGCTTTGAGTCACTAGAGAAAAGCACTATATAATTAACTTCACTTCATTTATAAGTCAGAAAAGACTAACTTAATCATACTTCTCCTTTAACATGTGTTAGTTGATGTTGATAACATTGACAAGGTAATTCCAGTGAGGCCCACTATGAGCACCAATGTACACATTAGTCAGATTTAGCAACTTACTCATAAAGGACAAATCAGACAAAAATGAAAAACAAGGATCATGATGAAGACCTAATGGATTTTCAAGCAGGATGTGCTCTAACACTCATGGATGATGCTTCTGAAGGATTTATATTTATGATAACAGTGTGTTTAGTGATTGGGGGTAGTAGTGGTTGACCAAAAAGCCAATTGTAACAGAGGGAGGATTTAATTTGTGGGTGAGTGAAGAAGAGCTGTCTGACCTTGATATCATGCTCCAAGTTCCTGACCAGTTCTCCGTCCACCTGCCCGGTCTGGGCCACCCGGATGCTGCGTCGCTCAGCCTTGCGGAGGCGGTACTGTAAGATCCGGCTGGTCTTGTTGGCTTCGTCCAGCTGATGCCGCAGGTCCTGAAGCTGGCATACCTCCTCCTCCTGGAACATGTCACGCATTTCCAGCATCTCACAGCGCAACTCCTCCACCTCATCCTGGGACAGACACCATACAATGCTCAGAAACCAACACCAACCATAGTCTATTTAAAAAAATACTTGTTTTTATCCATTCATTTTCTATGATTATTTTTCTGTTCATCGTCAAAGGGAAGCTTGGGCTTTTCTCAGCTGATTAAGCGGACTTCAGGTCTCCAGTCAATGCCGCCTATTTAATCTATTATGCCAGCTAACTAGAAAATCATATAATGTATGTATCTAGTTTATGGGTTCTTAACCCTTTTGACCTCAGGGCCCAACTTTCTCACAACAGACGAGCCCGAACTCAAATATTAACACTGAATTAGTAATCTAACTCCATCCATCCATCCATCCATCCATTTTCTACCGCTTGTCCCTTTAGGGGTCGCGGGGGTGCTGGAGCCTATCTCAGCTGCATTCGGGCAGAAGGCGGATTACACTCTGCCACCAAGTCGCCACCTCATCACAGGGCCAACACAGATAGACAGACAACATTCACACTCATATTCACACAGTAGGGCCAATTTAGTGTTGCCAATCAACTTATCCCCAGGTGCATGTCTTTGGAGGTGGGAGGAAGCCGTAGTATCCGCAGTCACGGGGAGAACATGCAAACTCCACACAGAAAGATCTTGAGCACAGGATCGAACCCAGGACCTTTATATTGTGAGGCAGACGCACTAATCCCTCTTCTACCGTGCTGCTCGTAATCTAACTCTTGATTTTAATTATCAATAATTATATCTAACCTACTTAGTTTATAAACTTGGCAAATTATATGAAACCATGTGTTAATCACAAAGAGTATTATTTATTTAACACATAAACCTTCGGCTTAGGTCAGGCTGATTATAAAAATAAGTACAGTACTAACCAAATATAGTGCTTACGAAGGGACTTAAAATTCCTGACAAAATATTATTGCACATATAATGATGTTGTGCTAAAATAAATAAATAAGTTAATGATAAATATATTTCTTAAGTTAACTGTCAGTAAAATGAAAATGAAAATGAAAATACAGCTTCACCACTTTAGTCATCATTTTTGCGGTTAAGAAACTTCTCTATGAATTTAGCTCATAACTTCTTGTGTTTGTTTGATATTGTTGTTAAAAAAATAAAAAAAATAAAAAATATATTGTTGTTACTGCCACATGTGGTGAAAAAGTGTATTACAAATGAGTACCGCTGCGCCATAAACCTGATAAACAGATATTTTTTGGCGGCCCTCAAAGGTGCGGTCGCGGCCCAAAAAAGGGCCCTGCCCTATAGTTAAGAAACACTGATCTAGTTCAATTGATAATCTTCCTTTAGGAATATTGTAATTTCAAGCCTCTTTGTACCATATTGTTATTTAGGACGTGCCATAAAATGTTCTAATTTCTAGTAACTGTTGCATTTTCTTAATACTACAGCTGGCTATCAAAGTTAACGAGTTAATGTGTATTTATCCGTCATCATTATCAACCAGATAGAACATGTTAACGCAGTTAACCTATTTGCAGAATGATTCAAATTTCCTGAAACGTCGCTATCAACACATTTTGGGCAGTTTGTCCAAGTAGCATTACGGTCATGCATGCACAAATAGACATTTGAGGCGGTATTGACAAGCTGCATAAGCAAACAAGTTAAAATGGAAGACCCTAACCCATAAGCGCCGATCCCATGGGTGCTTCGGGTTCCTAGCACCCACGGGCAATGCCGAGCACCCACGTGGGATTGATGGAAACTTTCAATCTTTAAAATAACTTTTGGATAATCATGTTCATTTTGTGGCGGGTTTGTCCGTTTTACAAAGTAATAAAGCCACAAATCATATGGGATATTAACTTCGCTGAACATCTTTTTTTTTTAATACACACACACCGAGCACCCACTGGCAGAAATGTAGATCGGCGCCTATGCCCTAACCCAGTGGTCCCCAACCACCGGTCCGGGGACCAGTACCGGTCCGTGACACATTTGCTACCAGGCCACACACAAACATT
Organism: Entelurus aequoreus; assembly: GCF_033978785.1. Taxonomy (NCBI): domain Eukaryota; kingdom Metazoa; phylum Chordata; class Actinopteri; order Syngnathiformes; family Syngnathidae; genus Entelurus; species Entelurus aequoreus. Next base: position 36,291,424 of record NC_084737.1, on the reverse strand, counting down.
AGTTAATTTATAAACTATCGCATTTTCTACAGCTTAACGTTCGCCTGTCCCACTAAACACACCAATAAGCTTGTTAATAGATGTATATTACAATTCCTTTATATTACAACTTTAGCGTTATAATGAGTTTATTTTTCACACTCATTTTTTTGCTGTTTTTATCTGCCACATGTGGAAAGCCGGTCCGTGAAAATAATGCATACAGTAAACCGATCCCTGGTGGAAAAAAGGTTGGGGACCCCTGCTTTAACCAACATGTTGGCCCTCTTGATGGTAAATTTGAGGACCAAAAAAAGACATGAAAGAACCGTCGACCAACAAAGTATTATGTACACTCTGAGGCAGACATTCTCATTTTAAAATAGCACATTAATAACACAAAAGGATTAACAGATCCACATTGAAATGGATACATGTATATGAAAAACAGGACAGTTTTTTTTATGATGTTTAAGGTGTTAAACAAACATATCAAGTGCAGTCAGTCTTTCCTCATGCAAAATGAAACACAATAAAGATTAAAAATAAATTATATACGATTGTGATTAATTCAAACTAATCCACTGCAACCATAAATCTAAATAAAATATAAAATATAATTTGACAACACCTGCTGACCTCTTATGGACTGTATTTTAGCATCCATTGCCCGGGTGACTGTGGGTAAATTCTGCTATACTTCATCAAAAAATATTTTTTTTAATGAAACCTATAGACACTTACTCTCAAATACTCGTTTTCGGACCTCAATTCGTCCACTTCTCTAACCAAGTCATCCGTCGTTTCTGCCATCATGAGGTGCATAAATGCCCCAGAAGAGTTGTACAAGGTCATTGCCCCTGCAGGAGCGCCCATAGGTGGGCAGCAGGTGGTCCCTGCTGCTTCAGCGTCTATGCCGTCAGTGTTCGGACTCTGATAAGCTCTTCTGTCCGTCCACTTGAATTGGTTGTCGCCGGTGGTAGAGTCGCGCTTGTTGCCCTCTGAAGTACAATCGGAGTTTTCCGAGCTGCTGTCGGAGGAGAGTTTCCCCGACAAGCATCCCGAGTCTTTGCTCAGGTCCTCTGAAGCATTACTGGCGTCCGAAAGCTTTCTTGGAGCCGCAGGACTCCTCTGGCACTCCGTCACCGCACTTGTTGACACACATACCGGACGTTTTGCAACACTTTTAACCTCTTTCCCTTTTGGCTGGCTGCAACTGTGGTTGTCTTTTTTCCTCCTCGGGATGGTTCCCTGCTGGGTGTGAGAGGTCTTGGATGGCTTCTGGTTCCGAGGCGCGCTCTTTACGCACTTGTCTCCTTCTCTGCTCATCGTGGCTACTATGTGTTTTCTGTTTTTAACAAAGAAAAAAACAATTTTTCAGTTCAGGGTGACCATGATGTCTATTAAAATGTACATTAAAATGAGTGACTCACTCGACTTGGGAGAGCCACACGAATCACCGTTCTGACTGGACTGTTGCCATAACACGCCGTAGTAGTCGAGTAACCCCTTAGTCGGTCAATATCACTTCCGGTAAATTATTTCACAATAAAACATTTTTTAGTCAGTTTCTGCAATGGTAGGAGATTTTTTTTTCCATGTCTTCACATCGTTTATTTTTTGCATTAGATTGCTATGGTACTGTACTGCCAACTGAAACATTTGTGTGCAGCCCATTTGGAATAAACTTTTATTTTTAAAATCCTATTTCCGATTAGCGATAGTAAATAGGATTTTCATGGAAATTACTCTTTGGACATTTTGTAACCGGAATTTCACGTCAATAATTAATTATATTTGATCGTTTAATGGAACTAAAATTCAAATGTATTTAAAATATTTGGAAAATGAACTTTTTTTGATTGCATTTATTAGCAGATTGTGAGGGAATATAATACATCATATGAATCAGTACAGAATCAGTTTACTATAGTACATATTCCGTCCAATTGACCACTAAATGGTAACAACCAAATACATTTTTCAACATGTTTAGTTCGGGGTCCACGATAATCCATTCATGGTACAAATATCAGCATAATTCCATAATTGTGATGTTATGTACAAACTATTACATTTCCCCCAAACCACTATTAACCAATTTGTAGACAAATAATTTCACTTAATCGTATTTTAATTGTCTGTGGGTGTCTTTTATTCATTTATTTATTATTATTATTATTTACTTTATTAGAACGCACACACAATTTACATAAACAATACAGAACAGGATGAACATGTAGTTTACATATAAGTGAGATGTAAAAAAGTAGCTTGAGGTTATCTTTTTAACATAAATTGCAGTTTTGAGAGTCGTTTTGGTCCTTTTTGGGTTCGTAGAGAGATTCAGGTTATCCACATATGACATCAATACTATTTTAAAATCAATGACACTTGGTCGTTGATTTGTAAACTTAACACAATATATAAATTCAGCCAAAATTAAAAGGAGGTTAATTGATAATATATGATTTATCAATTTCTAATGTATCTAATTTATAAAGGCCAAATAGTACATGTCTGATAGTATTTTTTAATGAGGATTACATTTTGGAATGTATTAAATTATTTAGGTCAGTCCAGAAAACACGAGAGTACGTACTCTTTTTTTTTTAATGGGATGTTTTGTCTGCATTGGAACAAAAAGTGCGCAATGAGTCAATTTTACTTTTGTATTTTAGAGTAACATTTGTAAAGTCATTTGAGGGTGACCTCTTTCACTTTTGTTCTTCTATCTAATTTATTGTCAAAATAACGGATTGCCAATTGCGTCATATTCACACTGCGCTCTGATTGGCTGATGTATATGTCAATCATTTCGTCCTTGCCACCGATTCCGCCCATCTCCAAAGGCTGGGCTGTCTTCAATTGTTTATGTTACCAGCTCACTAGTTTGACATCTATTCACAGGTATATTATTATTAAACTATATCTACATACACATACAAGTATCCAAACTGCCCTTTGCTTGTCAGGGTGTGTGCTGCTAAGGTTAGTTAATGTCTCCGAAGGCATTTGAACTCAGCAATGTTGCTAACTGCTACTTTAGCTAGCTGCCCTAAAGGCTATTTTATGTTTAAACAATGGCTTGTTATGAGACAGCTGATATACATATAACTACGTATTTCTGTAACACGCCGTCCGTATGTTTACAGGTTACGTGTTTGGCTGTCTGCGATGGTCCGAGAGAGTGATGTTTCGTTGCTGAAAATGACTTCGGAGTAACAAATCTACTGTTTCTACTCACTATGAACAGCGAGGAGGAGTTTTACGACGCCGAGACAGGTGAGACAGGACGACTGCTGTTGCACCATCATTGTAGTGACACCCAGTATTTTACGCTGTCACTAAAAGTAACAATGCTCTTTTTATGGGTGACACTGTCATATTAATTGAGCAAGTTTGCAGTGGCGTAAACCCGCAATGCAATTTAACTGTCAGAGAGTAAGAAGAGGAGCCAAACGTTAGTTGACCAGACTAGCTGGGGAGCCAGACCTATGCTCTACTATCAATATAAGGTTGCTCTATAAAATTGTAAGAAAAAAAGAAAGTCTTTAACAAAACAATAAGTACATTTTTATTTTGCCCATTCAAAAGTCAGCAATTTTCTTTTAAGTATTCCTGCGGCTCATGTCTTAAAGACTGATCACCCTCAACATGGCTCACCTGTGGTAACCTGTCAAACTTCGGTTTGGTTCCGTGAACTTGCAGTATTTTTCTCATGCAGTTGTAATTGGGCTATATTGTGTCTGTTTTTAGCTTTTGAAGCATATTTTCTTATTCCTGTTTTTGCTTTTGGATCATTTACATGTTTTTGGACCGTTTGGACATTGCTCACAATACGAAGGTCCTGGGTTCAATCCTGCGCTCGGGATCTTTCTGTGCAGAGTTTGCATGTTCTCCCCGTGACTGTGTGGGATCCCTCCGGGTGCTCCGGCTTCCTCCCACCTCCAAAGACATGCACCCGGGGATAGTTTGATTGGCAACACTAAAATGCCCCTAGTGTGTGAATGTGAGTGTGAATGTTGTCTGTCTATCTGTTTTGGCCCTGCGATGAGGTGGCGACTTGTCCAGGGTGTACCCCGCCTACCGCCCGAATGCAGCTAAGATAGGCTCCAGCGACCCCCCGGGACCCCGAAAGGGATAAGCGGTAGAAAATGGATGGATGGATGGATGGGTTGGACATTGCAGCGCATTTGCCCATGTTCTCATTGTGGTTTCTACACATTGACTTTCTAGTTAATAATAACCATTTCTCAGTATTATGAAATGTCGTCCTACTTAAATGGTAAATGAGTGTAAATTGCTCTTTGTGCATGAATGAAAAGATGTTTCTTTTCCTGCCCTCATCCTCCCCAGGGCTTGAGTCAGATGATTCCTTGGAGGTCAGTTTCAAGGATGCCCTGGTGCTTGACAGCAGTGATCAGGTGACTGATAGCTCTGCTGCAGAGCAGAATGCAGTGTGGCAGCGTAGGTGAGGAACTGTGCATGGTACTCTAACAATTTTTCAATGAAAACATTGCATTTCTGATTGGTAACACATCTTTTGAGTCGTTGCAATTACATACACCGTTAAATAGAACTACATTTGTTAGTGTGATTAAATCAAACAAAATTATGTATTTTTGTTTTTTACAAGGAAAACCTTGCCTGCTGAAATGATCACCAGAAACAACTTCAGTGTGACGAGCATACTGAAGAAATGTATCGGCATGGTGAGTTTTACTTGGTTAAAGAAAAGCATATATTAAGAATTGTAATGCTTATGATATTAATGGAAGCATCACACAATGCACTTTTTGGTCTATTTTTAAGTACAGCTTTTAACCATTCTTTAATTTTTGTGGAAAAAATGTCTATTTTGCTGTCACATATTCCCTTCCAAGAGCACAACTCCTTCCTCCTACTTCATTATATTGCTGTCAGATATTCATTTCCAAGAGCACGACTCCTTCCTCCTACTTCATTATATTTCTATTTGCCTCAGCAAAAAGATGAGTTTGACGTTTTTATTTGTATATGTATGTCCATATCGGGGAAAAAAATACTGGTGTAATTATTATACAAACTGAACCTTTTTTATCCTGTTTAATTTATGCTCGTCAGCTATATTTGGTTTAAGAATCCCATTTTTCAGCATCAAATGGTACCAAAATAACTTTAGTGAAAAGGATACATATTTGCTATATGTGAGCACCATCACAAAAGCATTTTAGCAGACTTGTGTACATACTTGTGCTCTGAAGCTTGCCATTTGTATGTTGATGGTCCTTTATATTATGTTGCTGCAGGAGCTGTCCAAAATAGCGATGCCTGTTGTGTTTAATGAGCCCCTGAGCTTCCTCCAGAGAATCTCGGAGTACATGGAACACACACACCTCATCCACAAAGCCTGCCGTTTGTCGGACTCTACAGACCGCATGCAGGTACGGTTAAATCACGGCACACTGATCCATATTAAAATTTCACATTTTCGAGCTAACACACTGTATTAAATGTAATCTTAATGTCACCACAACAGGTTGTTGCCGCCTTTGCTGTTTCAGCTGTAGCATCTCAATGGGAAAGGACTGGAAAGCCATTTAATCCTTTACTGGGAGAGACTTTTGAACTCATGAGGTATTTAAGAATGCATTACACATTTCTTTCTTATCCATCTTCTTTATTTATTTTATCTTTGAAATATTTTTATTTTTTAGAGAGGACGATGGCTACAGATTGATCTCGGAGCAGGTAAGCCACCACCCGCCCATCAGTGCCTTCCATGCAGAGTCTCTGAAGCAAGAGTTTGCTTTCCATGGATCCATTTACCCAAAACTCAAGTTCTGGGGAAAAAGTGTCGAGGCCGAACCCAAAGGCACAATGACGCTGGAGTTACTGAAGTGAGAATTTGTGAATTAACACCCGCATTCTCACACACACACTTTCATTTGCTGCACTGCATTTTGATTGGTTTGCAAATGTTAGAACTGTATCTTGTGCATCTTAATGATGCTTTGAATGTTGTCAGATGTCTTGTGGCCAAGAATGAAGCATGCTTAAACTTTGCTTTCATGTTGTTAGAAACTTTTTAGACTGCTGCCATTGTTGCCTCACCACCGATAGCATGTGTGCTGGGAGGCAAGGAAGCAATGTTTTAAATCATTTTTACTTCTATTTAAGTTAAACACAACTTAACAAACCGGTTACTGGGGGGCTATTATTGTGAAAAATATATAAATGAAGTGTTCATACTAGGGATGTGCCGATTGATCGGCCACCGATCGGTATTAGCTGATTTTTGTTAAAAAAGAGTATGTGATCAGCCATTGCTGATTAATGCTTTTAACTGCCGATCACAAACGCTGATCCTCTCTGGGTGACAAGCGACTAGCAGCTAATTATGTATCTCCATACACAATGTGGAGCCACTTCCCTAAGCTAATGATAATCACCTCCATTGCGGTAAATAAACTGCATTTCTTAGTATTTAAAGTATCATTACCAAGTATTATCACTGAAGGATGAGAAAGCCAGGATCAAGCATGCTAATAGCTAAGCTACCCTAGCCTGAAACCACACCAAGAAATAAGTGCTTAGTAAAGTTTAAGAAGTGTAGATGGAACCATGCTACAGCAGAAAGTATGGCTGGGTGATAAAACTATATCAATATACAGGTATATCGCGATACACATGTATTCGATATTAATAAAAAATGCAGCCGATAAATTTAAATTATTATTATTTTTTTGTCAGAACAAACCGGAAGTTGCGAAGTAAAGTTGTTTGCATAAACAAAGGCACTCGCTCTCTTGTAACCGAGCAACGCAGGAAGTGATCACTGATCAGTGGAATTGACACGCTAACAGACCATCAAGTAAGTATCAACTATCAAGTTTGCTTGCGCCATTTTGTTTACTTGGGGTTTATTCTTTGCATGGGGTGAGAAGAGAAACTGAGAATGAGTGCTGCAGAGAGTGAATAACTTGTCGATAAAAAAGGAAAAGTCACCTCGACAGTATGGCAGTCTTTTGGATTTTTTAAAACGGACCGTAGTCAGACAAATGTACTCATAATCAGTAATGCCACACTACCTTATCCACGCTCACCCTTGAGCACAGTCGGCACTAAACCTGCAGAAAATATTTTTTTTCTCAGGTTTCTCTTGTGTTTAAATTTACAGGCTTGGCACTATATATATTGTTACACTTTATTAGGCGTTTCTTACAAAGTCCTTTTTTTTGCACATTTAATTGTGGAAAATTATATTGTTAAGTGTTGAATTAGAGTTTAGAATTTTGTTTACGTTGACGCAGTGTTTTCCATGGTTGTGTTGACATTTCCTTTCCTTTCTGCCTTGATAGCGGATGGGCTTATATACAGTATAGTCAGAGGAAGGTTTTAAATGTTTTAAATTAAAATGCTTACATTGAATATATTTTGTCTCCTGGTTCTTATTTTTCATAGGTCATAAAAAATATCAATAGTTATCGACCAATATAAAACACCTTTATCGTGATACCGTTTTCAGCCATATCGCCCAGTCCTAGCAGAAAGTAAGCCGTTATTAACAGGAAATTAACAAGTAGATTAATAATAATAATATAAAGGCAAATGTTTGTGTGTCATCATTGTCACAGTCAGTACATGACATGTAAGAGGAGGATCGGATCAATCCATAAATTGGTGGTGTTGATATTAGGGATGGTATCAGCATATGATCGATACTAGAATGATCAGATCAATATTTAAATTGTCATCAAAGCATTTTTTTGTTTTTGTTAATGTTTAAAAACTAAGAATAATTCCCTGGATCCAGGAGGACTTTGAGGGCAAAACCCAAAGGGTTTAAATAAGTAGCAGATAGTAGTTTTTGGTTTTGTTTGGTTATTGTGGACTGTTGACTTTGTTTTGCTCTACCAATTGTTTGTAATAAAAGAAAATAAAGAACTAGTTAAATAGTATGTTGAACTGTCAATAGCACTCTCTATAATGAAATAATTTTTTTTTTTACAGTTATTGCATGTAATTGGTGTTGTATCGGCCAAGCTCACTCATGGATGATCAGTATCGGAATCGGCAGCATAAAACCATGATCGGAACATCCCTAGTTCATACAAATATACACTTAAATAGTTAAAAGACATAACTTTGCACATTTTATCTCTCAAGACTAAACCATGCAGTCTTCAAGAAGCTGCAAATTTCTTTCAGACATAAAGAAGCTTACACATGGACAAACCCAATGTGCTGTGTGCACAACGTCATCTTAGGAAAGCTTTGGATCGAGCAATATGGAACAGTAGAGATTGTAAATCACAGGTATGATGACAGTTACTGTGTTGAAAGCAGATATAGATACCAGACTACTGACATTGTCATTATAACAATAATTCAGCACGGGAGATAAGTGTGTGTTGAACTTCAAACCCTGTGGCATGTTTGGAAAAGAGCTGCACAACGTGGAAGGTCACATACAAGACAGCAGGTAAGATGGAAGCACATTAGTCAGGTATCCACCAAGTCTTTTACTGCATCTTCTTTATGTCCCTCCTCTTGCTCAACCAGTAAGAAGAAACATAGTGTGATTTATGGAAAGTGGACCGAGTGCATGTACAGTGTGGACCCTAAGGTCTATGAAGCACACAAAAAGTCCGACAAGAAGGCAGGAGGGGACTCAAAGAAGCTGAAGCAGGTGAGTGCTGTATGGAATCCTTGCATTTTGCTCCAGATTTATAAACTCTGAGTGAGAAGTCGCTCATAAGGAACGACAACACCTGAGGGAAGGATTTAGGAAGGAAATTGCTTTGTCAAAAAAAAAAAACGTGCGTAAAAGCATGTTAAGTGTTGGCTAATCAGGTACAGACTTACTGATCACACAGGTCCGATAAATCAGGTTGTACCTATTTTTGACATGTATTATTATTTGTCTTTGAAAGAGTTTGTGAATTAATTTGATCTCTTCTTTCACAATAACACGCGTGACAGTAGTAGCAGGTAAGGTAAAACATTGTACATAATGTATGTAGTGTGCTGCTGCTGTTGTCTAGTAAGTTATGTCCAAGGTGTAGTGTATGGTTAGCTCTTTCCCAGCACTTACCCATAATGCCTTGCAATGACATATTTGCTTGAGAGATGTGTCCAATTTGTGACAATTTTAGTTCTGTGACATAGCTGTTTGCATTGTGTACTGTACAAAGGGCTCCATTACCGTTTTCCACTTTTGACAGCGTTAGTTATTTTTTGTGTTTATCTGTTTGTGCAGGAACATAGTTGTGAAGATGAGAATGCCGTTCTAGAGACTGTAACTGTGATACCAGAAAGTGCCTTACTGTGGAGGATATCGCCACGACCCGCTCACTCAGAACAGGTTGGCTTGCACAGTGCATATATCAATTAATCATTAAAACTTTATTTGTAAAGCTCCTTACATCCGCTATAGCTGCACTAAAGTGCTGGACACCAAACAGTGCAAGAAAAACAGCAAAATACAAGAACGGATAATAAACATGACAGGTTTAAATTCATAAGTATCACAGTGATCTTAAGAACCAAAAGCGTCTCAGAATAATTGGTTCTTAAGTTTAGTTTTAAACAAATATAGGTCTCTAATTGTCCATAGTTTGGCAGGTAAAGTATTCCAAACCCTGGGACCAGCTATGGAGAAAGAGTGATCGCCATATTGTTAATATTTGGAGCAACGAACCTCCAACAGCTGTTACGTACTTGTATATTTCTTTCCAGTCAAGTGTAATTGTATATACTCTCGTTCAGATGTATAACTTTACCAGCTTTGCCATGACACTAAACGAGCTGGAGCCCGGCATGGAGCAACTACTTGCACCGACTGACTGTCGGCACAGGCCCGACATCAGAGCCATGGAGAACGGAGAAATAGGTATCACCAGTCTAAATTTTCAGGATGTTTTAATGCTTCGTTTTTAAATGATTGCTTCTGTCATCTGATTTTGTGTATTTGCAGACAAAGCAAGTGCAGAAAAAGAGCGCCTTGAGGAGAAGCAGAGGGTTGCGCGTAAAGAGCGATCCAAGGATGAGGAGGAGTGGTCAACCAGGTAAATCTGACCCTGTCCAACTTTCAAAAGCTTGGTAGTTCAACTTCAGTGTGTCACCTTAAAGTACCAGTATAATAGAAAGACAATTTGACTTATATGCTGAATTTTGTTTTATCGTATCCATTAAACCATATCCAACTGTATTTCCAAATCCGCAAAGTATGCGAAAATACAGTCTAAACTTTACAAAATGCCTCAATTTGAGACAGCCATTTTGAATATTCCGCTCTAAATTGCTTAGGCAATTTCTATAGATACGGGGTCGGATAATGTCATAATTGGAACATTGCTGCACTTTGACCATATCAACAGATCAGTCATACTGGAAATACGCAAAAAAAAATGTTATAAGCGCCAACACAGACAAAATATTTTTCAGCGACAAATTCCTAACTGAAAGCTAACTATTAGCTTATGCAGCGGCATTAATTGAGCCAGTCGGTGTCCTGCTGGGCGTATGCATCTCAGCTCGTCAAAGTTATTCTAGATTATAAATCATGCCCCCCACCTGGTTAATAGGAGGATTTAGCCATAAATCCAGAGATGTATCATTTGTGACATTTATTTTTGAGATCGAGACAAAGACACAACAACCGAATACGGTGTCTGTAGGCAGCAACTTTTCCTTTTAACCCTTCGTGTGGATTATGATAGTTTTTATTGAAACGGGATACAAAACACATCATATCTGCTACATGATGCTTATGTTTCATAAAAGTTATATCTGTTTAATACACAGCTTCTAAAACTTGTAGATCACCTTCCTTATATTCAGGCTAAAAGTTATAAGGTTCTGGATCATAATTTGTCCCAAAGTAATGATTGTTGGCTCTCACAAAGGCTCCTTGATTAGCATTGTTGTTGATGAGGAAGGGATCTGTGGTTCCCACCTCTACGTCAAGGATGACGTGATTGGCTTGCTCATTGTCCCTTAAAATGGCTCCGAAATCTCTGTGAGATTTATGCTATTTTGATCATATCTATTTACTTGAAAATGTTGTAAGTCTTTCGGTGTTATAAATCAGATACTGGTACAGTGGGTATGGAAAGTATTTCAAACCCTTCAAATGTTGTCACTTTTTGTTTCATTGCAGCGATTTGCTAAAATCAAAAAAATACCATTTTATTTCTCATTAATGCACACTCAGTACCCCATCCTGACAGAAAAAAACACAAATGTAGAAATGTTTCAAATGTATTAATAATATAAAACAAAAAAATCACATTTATTCAGACCCTTTGCTTACTTTGTTGATGCCCCATTTGGCAGCAATTACAGCCTCAAGTATTTTTGAATACAATACCACAAGCTTGGCACACCTATCTCTAGGCAGTTTCGCCCATTCCTCTTTGCAGCACCTCTCCAGCTCCATCAGATTGGAGGGGAAGCAATGGTTTTCATCCAGGATGTCTCTGTACATTGCTGCATTCACATTTCCCTCTATCCTGACTAGTCTCCCATTTCCTGCCGCTGAAAACCATCCCCACAGCATGATGCTGCCACCACCATGCTTCACTTTTGGGATAGTATTGGACTGGTGACTGGTTTCCTCCAAACATGATGCCTGGCATTCGCGCCAAATAGTTCAAGCTTTTTCTCATCATACCAGAGAATTTTGTTTCTCATGGTCTAAAAGTCTTTCAGGTGCATGTTGGCAATTTTTTTACTAAGAAATGGCTTCCGTCTGGCAACTCTACCATACAGGCCCTATTGGTGGTTTTCTGTAGAGATGGTTGTCCTTTTGGAAGGTTCTCCTCCCTCCCCTGAGGTGGATGAAAACCAACGCTTCCCATCCAATCTGATGGAACTTGAGAAGTGCTGCAAAGAGGAATGGGCGAAACTGCCTATAGATAGGTGTGCCAAACTTGTGGCATCGTATTCAAAAAGATTAGGGATGATGTTTGATAAGAAATTATCGAGTTCGAGCCTATTATCAAATCCTCTTATCGAACCGATTCCTTATCGATTCTCTTATCAAGTCCAGATAGGTTGTTGTATATGGAAAAAAAAACACACAATATTTGGTTTAACAAAAGCTCACTTTTATTATATAAGAAAACAATTTAATCTAATAAATAAATAAATATTGACTGTTACCCCCCTAAAAAAATAAAATAAAATAAATAAATATTGACTGTTGTTACCCAAAGTATATTAAGTGGGATTTTTCAGAAAAACAAATATATACAGTAACACAAAAACAACCTGTCTCTGTGATCACTATAGGTGTATAAATAATAATATAGTGTTAAATAAAATCAGTCCCTTGGGCACAAAACTGAAAATAATACAGCTCTCCAAAAAGTGCAATTCTGCTGCTATTTGACATAACTGTTTGTTATGATGCTTTGACATTTTTGCACTTTATTAATTTATTGAAAGAAAATTCTATGAAAAGTTTTTTGCAAATGTGGTTACAATGCTAAAAAAATAAAAGTTAAAGCTAAAAAAGAAATACACTTTATTGAGTTAACATTATTTCTTTATAGGGGGAAAGATGTTATGAGCTAGGGAATATATCAACTACACTACCCAGCATGCAACGGGAGTGACGAGCATACGAAAAGTGTTGTTACATGTCGTCACCCGGCAGCTAAGAGTGGCGTTATGAGCACGCTGTGAAAGTAAACGTCAAGAACTCAGCCAACACGCCAGGTCTGCATTATTTATAATTAGACAGACAACACATATACAGTGTGATTTTGTTTTGTTTAAAGGAAAGAAAAACAAAAGTTAAAAAAGGGAGATGTCATATATGTATGTGCTGCGGTTGCTTTAAGAACGTTGCGACAGCTGCCGTAAAGGAGGTGCGTTGCTAGCCTTGTTGCTATGTTTCCGGTTGGTCGTAAAAGTGTTCGTCATGTGTTTGTGCTGTCACGCCAAATTTCTTCCCTCTACAAAAACCTTCCCTCCCCCATTTACTTCCGGGGCTGCGTCCAATAAAATCACAAAGTTGCCGGGGGTCCTTAACTTGCACGCGACTGTCCTGTTTCGCGCCTGTACAAAAAATGACTGAGCTACGTGACGCCATTTCTTGTGATGTCACACGGAGCATTTCTGGTCGGGGCGGGATTCGTTCCGAGGGATTCGAATAAAGAACCAACTCTTTTTCTTTACTATAGTGGTCTCGATAACGGGTACCGGTTCTCAAAAAGGGATTCGAGTCCGAGGACTCGGTTCTTTTCTTATCGAACAACCGGGAAAACCGGTTTCGAGTATCATCCCTAAAAAAGATATGAGGCTGTAATTGCTGCCAACGGTGCGTCAAGAAAGTATTGAGCAAAGGCTGTGAATATTTATGTACATGTAATTTTTTATTTTTTATTTCAAAAAATTGTACATGTTTTTTTCTGTCAATATGTGGTGCTGAATCTACATTAATGAGAAATAAAATGAACTGTTTTGATTTTAACAATAAAACAAAGAGTGAAAAATTTAAAGAGGTCTAAATAGTCTCTGTACCCACTGGGTCCCATCAGGGGTCGGAAACCCTTTTGGCTGAGAGAGCCATGAAAACCTAATATTTTTAAATGTATTTCCGTGAGAGCCATATAATATTTTTTACACTGAATACAACTAAATGCGTGCATTTTTAAGTAAGACTAACATTTTTAGAATATAATAAGTCTCTTATTCTTTTTAATAACATTGTTATTCTAAAGCTAACCAATAATAAATAAAATACTTATTACCATTAATGTGACTTCTTAAACAGGTACGGTAGAACAGTGGTTCTCAAATGGGGGTACGCGTACCCCTGGGGGTACTTGAAGGTATGCCAAGGGGTACGTGAGATTTTTTTTAAATATTCTAAAAAATAGCAACAATTCAAAAATCCTTTATAAATATATTTATTGAATAATACTTCAACAAAATATGAATGTAAGTTCATAAACTGAACATCAAATCAAGTAGGCTATTCCATTCATTACAATGCAACAATGCAATATTCAGTGTTGACAGCTAGATTTTTTGTGGACATGTTCCATAAATATTGATGTTAAAGATTTCTTTTTTTGTGAAGAAATGTTTAGAATTAAGTTCATGAATCCAGATGGATCTCTATTACAATCCCCAAAGAGGGCACTTTAAGTTGATGATTACTTCTATGTGTAGAAATCTTTATTTATAATTGAATCACTTGTTTATTTTTCAACAAGGTTTTAGTTATTTTTTAAACTTTTTTTTCCAAATAGTTCAAGAAAGACCACTACAAACGAGCAATATTTTGCACTGTTATACAATTTAACAAATCAGAAACTGATGACATAGTGCTGTATTTCACTTCTTTATCTCTTTTTTTCAACCAAAAATGCTTTGCTCTGATAAGGGGGTACTTCAATTAAAAAAATGTTCACAGGGGGTACATCACTGAAAAAAGGTTGAGAACCACTGTGGTTGAAAACGGATGGATGGATTAAAATGCATGAGAATGTTTTATATTTTGAACGTTATTTTAACACTGTGATTACCAGCGGAATTATACATGATTTAGCATGTTAAGCAGTGTCAGCTAAGATTTATCTGAGAGCCAGTAGCAGTCATCAAAAGAGCCACAGGTTCCCTACCCCTGGTATACATGATTATAGCTTCATTATAGAGGCAACTTGTTTTTCCATCATACTGGTACTTAAAATAACAACATATTCTTCATGGTGAAGATATATATAATCTGTAATCTAATCCTCTATATCAGGGTTGTCAGGTAATTTTTTTAATTGGCCCGCAACACATTTTCAAGGTAAAATAAACATGCCCTGATTTAAAACATTTCACACAAAAAACAAAGAATAAATGTAACTGTCCCAAATCCCCCCAAAAATGGAACCTGAAATCCGAAATGGCCAACAACCTGTGCGTTTTACCTGTATTGAGGATTTCCGTGTCCTGTCATGATGAACATGTGGACACATCTCTTGCAAGATGGTAAGTGTTTAATGCTAATGCTCTCAAAAAAGTTTAAGTTGGTGGAATAATAAATATATGAATCAAGTATAATGATAATAAGAAATTAAATATTTTAATGGGGTTAGATTAGATAGTACACTAATTTGCTTGTTACCTATAACACAAAGCTATTAAGTGGATGTTTTGTTCAGATACTTGAGCATATATTGACTGATTGACCTACATTGTATTGGTTTTAGTAATTTAAGTGTACATAATGTAGCAAAGTGGCCCCTTGCATCTGTATGTTAGTAATAATAATTAATTATAATGATAGTTAATTTTATTTATAAAGGGTTTTTGACAAAGACGGGGAAAAACATGCGCACTCATAAACGGCACGTGCAAAATCAACAAACATGGCAGTAGACGCAAAGTTAAATCATGAAATGCAACCTTACCCGAGCATAAACGATGCATATTTATCCAGGATAGTCTTGATACCAATTTCCTTGATCCAGTCACACACAAAGGAGTTTGTAGACCCACTGGTTTTTACTTCTGGAAAGAAGTCACGTGACGAAATACAAGCAATACAGTATTATTGATTGCAAAATGTCATGCTTTGGGCTGAATGTATCAACATCTGCCTTTCAAGGTATCACTGTACTACTACCTCGCTGTGCGAGGATAGTGGTGACTGAGAGAGGCAGCCAAAAAAGTGGACAAGTGATTGTCAAAAATTCACAATTCAAAGCTGACTTATGTAGGCCTTTTGGTTTTCAAATGAAAGAAGGGAACTAATAAGCTGAACAAAAATGATGCAGTTTACATATTGGCTATTTAAGGGCACAGCCAACACTGCAGTAAAATTAGTGCAGCAGCTGCCGAACCTTGTTGATGTGAAGCAAACTCCACTGGATGGCACTAAAATGCTCCCATCTACCTCAGCTCGAGCTCAGAGGGTCACAGAGTCGATGATGCATTTCATCTGTAAAAATGTGTTTTGTTGGAAATGTCCAATTAAGTTGCATATTGTTTAATAATAATGTGAACTGTATTTTGTCCTAAATTTCAGCTGTGTTTTCGGTGACACAGTGTACTTTAAATTTTCACATCTGTTCAGTGGATTGTTCAAACCGTGACACAATATGTCATAATATCTTTTCCTGACTAAATTTTTTTTTTAAAATATGTATCGTACCCTAAAGTCCTTATTAATACCAAATACACTTGACATGACACTGACCTAACATTTTGTGCATTTCCTTTCAGGTGGTTCCAGCTGGGAACAAACCCTCACACCGGAGGAGAGGACTGGCTGTACAAGGGGGGATACTTTGACAGGAATTACGTGGACTGTCCCAACATTTACTGACATAGGAAGATATTTTCACTTGTTTCTATTGACATCTTAAGACTGGTGTGCCGTATAGGACACTGTGGCTGCTAGCATTTGAACTCAAGAGAAGATCATGATCACGTCAGCCATAGAAAGGTTTGAGTAAGTTTACTTCCTGTAGATCATATGCCCACTACCCTCACCTTTTATGTGCTCTACTTGTGTTTCTGATGATAACAGTAATAGTCCACATTGAGTAAATGTTACACATGTTGAAAAGGATTTAAACCACCTGTGTGATCTCAATAGAGCCGAACATGCTGCTACGGGACACAAAGCTTCAATTTATGTTTTAGTTTAGGTACTAATCTAAACTGTTGCATCTACACACCATCTACGTCTTTTGGGTTGTATAAAAATAATATCAATATCAGGACTTATTTAAACACATACGCTACTTTACTATAAACTGTAAAAAACAACAATTGTTCGCTCTAAACACAGAAGTGTTTTCTATCATGAGTAAGAAAGAGAGAAAGCGGCTTATGCTTAAGTTTACTTGCACAAGAAAATCATTTTGGTACATGTTATTGTTTTCCTCTGTATCTCAGATAACGTGTTGAATAGTTGGTGCATGTATTGTCATCAAGCTGGTCCTCTACACCTCTTAAAGCCATAATTTACTTTTTGCACTGAGGTAAATCAATACTGTTAATGTATTTACACAATACTTCAAAGCAAAGGGATTGTGAGCATTTTAGGTTCAACAGAAAGCTGTGACTTTTGCCTTTTATTTTCAAACAAGTACCATTAATTCCGACATGCGAGAGTTTTTTTAATTTTCTTCCTACAACGAAAGCCTTGTATTTCAGAGCAGGGCCTAAACCTATGCAAAGTGATCCACCCAGTCTACCTTTCTGAAATGTGAAACATGTAACAAATGTAATTTCTGTTGAGCATGTAGTCGACATGCGATTGCGGACTACAGTCCTCACCAAGTGAGCATGTACTGTGATGTTTTCATTTTGTTCTTGAGCACTAACTTTGCATCAAAACTGCACAGTAGAAACCTCACTGTTCTATGCACATATTATATAATGAAGCATCATTTATGCTCCCAGATGCTTTCTTGAGTTACAAGCACTTTCAACCCTGCACTCACTGAAGATGCAGGATTCATATTCATCCTATTAATGATGTCTATTATCTCATTGAGATTGTTCATATTGTCTGTTCAGTGGTCATCCTTCATGAGACACATCCATATACAAACCAGGTATACTTAATAATAAATCTTAATACGGACTTTTAAAATTAAATAGTCTTTGTCTTGTTTTATTTGTCTGGTCTCACAGGTGCATGTGCCTCACAATAGGAAGGTCCTGAGTAGTCCTGAGTTCAATTCCGGGCTCGGGATCTTTCTGTGTAGAGTTTGCATGTTCTCCCCGTGACTGTGTGGGTTCCCTCCGGGTACTCCGGCTTCCTCCCACCTCCAAAGACATGCACCTGGGGATAGGTTGATTGGCAACACTAAATTGGCCCTAGTGTGCGAATGTGAGTGTGAATGTTGTCTGTCTATCTGTGTTGGCCCTGCGATGAGGTGGCGACTTGTCCAGGGTGTACCCCGCCTACCGCCCGAATGCAGCTGAGATAGGCTCCAGCACCCCCCGCGACCCTAAAAGGGACAAGCGGTAGAAAATGGATGGATGTATTTATAAATATGACTGGAAGAAAGGTACCAATTACATACATTTATTACCTGAAAACAATTATTAATCACAACACTAAGCAAACAAAACATACATTTTATAATTAGAATGTGTTTCGGTTTTATTCCTTGGTCATTTATATAGCATTAAAAATAACCCAAGTTGACCAAATTTAGTGCTGTACAGACATGAAAACAAATTAGAATATTGCAAAACAATGTCAAATGTACATTTTAACACGCAAGAGGAATACAATACCAGAACAGTAATTATATATTTCAAGATGTGTGAAAAACATATCAAATAAAAACGAGAAGTAAGGTGAGGGCGGACCTACGTCACTTCCGCCTACCAATCCCCTAGCAACCGGGAATTCGTTGAAAAACAAACCAGCTCACAGCGAACACAGCATTGACAGAAAAGGCATTTAACGAGCGTTGTGGCTTGGAAGTCGGCGTTAAATCCTTCATTTACGCATTTTTACTTATTCGCATATCGTGTGAAAAAACGAAAATGTATTATTTGCGTCAGACTCGTCTCATTGAACTTTAAAGCTTCTCAGGCCTAGCTCAGCCTGCGCGACAAGATCAAGTGTTAGTGTATAAACTATTGAGAGATTTGAGGGCTACATGTATTGAATGGCAACATGAAAATTATAGGGTTTTTTGGTTTTTAAAAACCCAACTGTTAAGTGCAAATTTAAACGAAACCGGTTTTCGAAAATAGCTAGCTAGGCTATAGACTATATAGTATATTACTTAACTTAATCCTCTTCTTCCCGGATGGGAAATAAGGCTTCGACGACTCGACGCCATTCATCTCGCTGCTGTGCTCGTCACTGTGCCTCGCCCCATGTAAACTTAATCTCTTTCAGCTCCCCTTCAACTGTTCTTCGCCAGGTGTTCTTTGGCCGCCCTGGCTTACGTTTTACCGGTGGTGTCCATCTTAACGCTGCCTTTGGTATCCTCTCGTTGTCCGGTTTTCGAAAATAGCTAGCTAGGCTATAGACTATATAATATATACCGCATGTTATTTGTGTACAACAACAACTTCAGCTGTCGAACGTTATAAGGTACAAATCCAACAAGTACAAAATTAGCACGGACGGTATAGCCAAGTTGTGGTTAAGAAGGTGGATTTTTGTTCCTTATATTTACCAGAAACGAAGTGATCCGAACTCACGACCCGGGGCTTTGGGGGACTCCAGTGAGAACCGTCCTCGTTTTCCCAGTGTAAAGCTGCGAGCCATTTGTCTCGTCTCTGTGGGCTTTTATCACGCTTTGGCAGAACAAAATACAACCTTTGTTTTCCCTGTTTCCAGTTGTGGTTAGCACAACCAAAAACAACACAGTTTTTCGGCATTTTGGAGGCAGAATGACGGGTTAAAGAGTAATGGCAACGGTTTGTTTTCAACGCCAGTCTGGTTGCTATGGCTCGAAGAACCCGTATGTAGCTCAGTTGCCCGGATGTCGGCCCTCACCCAAACTATACCAATATTTCCTGCCTAACTGGATTTGAAAGCCAGGGGGAAATGTTTTAGCCCAAATTTAAGATTGATTGATTTATCAAATTCCTTTAATTATAAATTGTATCAATCAAATATTTTAAAAGATGCTTATCGGTAACGTCACGTGAACGAAATAAACAGTAGTCGGTTGAAGTGCGATCTCTACCTAACTTGACGTCTGTTTTAAAACTAATACAAATGACACATGTTTAGACCAATCACAATGAACAACGTGATTGTATAAGCCAATCAGCGTCATCCTTTCGACCGATCAGCTAGCGCCTGATAACACAGTAGTTAAAGAGAACCGTAAGTAAAAATCGTAGTGTTTAACTATTTTTGAGGTTTTCAGAGAAGTAATGTAGTGTTTGTGCGTGTCTAAAATATATTTTTCATACACGTATCTTATAAATGCTGTCAAATGATGGAACAGGCGTTTGGTTACAAGATGCAGAGTCATCTCGTAGCTAGCTGCTTTCCCGTTTGAGGAGCAGGAAAACCGCCCGGATAATATGAGAAAATAAGCAAGACTGTCTATACAATGCAAGATAATCTAATTAAGTGAAAACGTTTTTTGTACACAAATTGTACTGAAGTAGTTTAGGACCTACAGTAATCTTGACAAAAGTGTGGTTTGGCCAGACAGAGAAGCCTGCTATTTGGTCTTGTATTTCCTACAGTAGTCATCTTCATCATGGCCTCTGGAGCTTTGTTCCCCAGCATGGTGTCTGGGTCACGTGGTTCCTCCAGCAAGTACCTGGTGGAGTTCCGAGCTGGTAAGATGACCATGAAGGGCAGCACTGTGACCCCTGACAAGCGCAAGGGTCAAGTGTACGTTCAGCAGACCGACGACTCCCTCATCCACTTCTGCTGGAAGGATCGCACCACTGGAAATGTGGATGATGTACGTGTACCATATGATCTGCGTTTATACCATAGTGTTTATATTTGTCAACAATACTTCATGTAGGATCTGATCATCTTCCCTGATGACTGTGAGTTTAAACGGGTCAACCAGTGCACCACTGGACGTGTCTATGTTCTGAAATTCAAAGCTGGATCTAAAAGACTTTTCTTCTGGATGCAGGTATGCTGATCAATCTGCCCGTCAGACACACAAACGCACAAGATGATTGGTTAAAGACAAACCAACAGTCAAGAAATGCTTGTGTAATTTTGCCGGAAAATGTTCTTTGATTTCAGGAGCCCAAGACCGACAAGGATGAGGAGCACTGTCGTAAGGTGAACGAGTATCTCAATAACCCGCCCATTCCTGGTGCTCTTGGCAGTGGCGGCAGTGGAGGGCACGATCTGTCCGCTCTGGGAGGTACCAGACTTTTTCATTTGCAGTCGGCTTTATAACCCGACACACTTTCACTCTATAAACCTTTGCAGCAAGATAGAAACTGCTAGATACATCGAATGCTATTCATTCCTTATCTTTTCAGCCTTTTCAAAAATAGCCAAACATAGGCCTACGTCAATTAATTGTATGTTATGGTTTGGAAAGGACCCATCCTGTCCCCTGTGTACAACCCCAGCAACACTCAAGCACATAATGGTTGGCTGTAGAACCAGCCTCACTCAAGGCAGATATACGTGGAGACATAACCAGGTCCTCAGATGTCTAGCTGACAAACTTGAGTGCAGGAGGATATCCATCAACGCCCAACCCATCAACAACCAGGATGTGTGCCGACACCTACCAGCGTTTGTTCGGGAGGGGGAAAAGCTGAAGACGAGACCTTCAAATCCTGATCTAAGCCCATTGAATGCAGCCAGGGACTGGCAGATGCGAGTCGACTTAGATCAGAGGCTAATTTTCCCCCCGGCGATCGCAACGACCACCCTGCGTCCAGACCTCGTCCTATGGTCTGAAACCTGCCATATTGTCTATATCATTGAACTGACAGTTCCGTGGGAGGATGCCATCGAAGAAGCGTATGAACGCAAGAAGCTGCGGTACTCCAACCTTGCAGCTGAGGCACAGGACAGAGGCTGGAGGGTAAGGGTGCGCCCAGTGGAGGTGGGCTGTAGGGGCTTTGTAGCTAGCACAACAGCAAAGCTCCTTAGGGAGGTTGGAGTCAGGGGGCAGGCTCACAGACAGGCCATTAAAGAGCTGGCCAACACAGCAGAGAGGACGAGCCATTGGTTGTGGTTGAGGAGGAGTGACACCAGCTGGGCTGCTAAGGCTAACACCTAATGGGACACACACACCCAGGGATTTGATCACCCTGGGGTGGGCCCTTCCTCAGCAGAGGGTGTCTTGTGGTAAGCCGGGCCGAAACACCCCGTGACGCTGGGGCACACAACTGAAGATGTGTCCCAATGGTGGAAAAGCCTCCCAGCAGTGTCACCTAGCCTCACTTAGGTATGCGGTCAGGTGCAAGCCTGGCTCAGGGAGGAGGACGCCCCTGCCATGCAGAGTCCCCAGGGATTGTACCAACTAGTCCTTTCAACAAATAAAAAAAAAAATTATGATAAATGAAAATTAACCCGGTAACTATACCGTCATCGATCATTTTTATTTTTTTCATCTTTCTTTAAAGCTGTGCATCACTCCAAGCACCTGAGGGCGGTTATTCAATAGAGTCAAATGAAAGGAGTGACGTAGGGTTGTGCGACAGACTATTCACCATACAAATGATCAACGATAGAGCTTTTAATACTAATGTTATATCATGATAATATAAGTTGAGGACACATTCTAGGTGTGTTACACAAATTTGATAGCGACAAGTGAACAAAGGCGTCCTTAACACATTGTAGCATTCTTGCTAGTGGCGAATGTCCCCACAGGGCAAGGCCACTTTTAAGTCAGTAAAAAGGCCCCGTTTACACTGCACACCAAATCTGATTTGTTTGCCCTGAAGTGACCCAGATCAGGGTTTTTTTTTGCCCTGTCTAAACACTCCAAAGTGCTTCAAATATGATCTTTTGGCATCAGATTCAGGCCACATCTAGAGGTAGTCCTCAATCCAATTGGAATCTGAACTTTTCAAATGTGACTTCAGTCTAAACGCAAAGCAATTTGAATGCGACCTATATTTGACTTTTTTTGTCAGCTTTGGGCGAGCTACGTCACTCGTGTGCGTGGGGATAGACACAGTCGCCAGTGGAAGTGAATATTTCATCACAACATCTGGTTTTGGTGTGCAAAGTTTATTTAAGATGACCACATTTTCGGTGCATCACTTGTCAATAGTGCGCAAATAATAGGCTTTATGGAACATATGAATATATATTTTCGGCGGTATAGCTCGGTTGTTAGAGTGGCCGTGCCAGCAACTTGAGGGTTCCAGGTTCAATCCCAGCTTTTGCCATCCTAGTCACTGCCGTTGTATCCTTGGGCAAGACACTTTACCCACCTACTCCCAGTGCCGCCCACATTGGTTTAAATGTAACTTAGATATTGGGTTTCACTATGTAAAGCGCTTTGAATCACTAAAGAAAAGCGCTATATAAATATAATTCACTTCACTTCATTTCGTCTCCACTACTTAAAGGCCATTAAAAGATTAGAACCCTCCCAAATATATTCATATATTATATTACTTGAATTTACTTTCACGTAAAAAACACACATTTTTAAGGCTTGCGATTTTTATTTTATTTTGTAGTAGTAGCGACTTCCTCCTGGTCACCTTCCTTTGTTTCCACTTTATCGAAGTGCGCATGTAAGTGCCGTCAAGGCCACATTGGGGCCTGTGCACGTTTACGCTGGAGTCTGATAAAATCACATTTTATTTGCAGTGTAAATATTCAGTTGAAAAAAATCAACAACAACAAAAAAATCGGATTTGGGCCACTTTGGCCTGCAGTATAAACATAGTGTAATAAACTTTGTTAATTCAAGTATCATAACTGAAAGACGAGAAATAGCTAAACATGCTACACTAGGCACTGTAGGTGGATACGCTAACCACAGGTTAGTGGAGTGATACACACATTGACAGTAGCGATTAGGGATGTAACGTATTATAAATACTGAGGTATTTCTGTGTAAATACTGTGATGTGTGACGGCTTTAAATGAAAACTTGGTGAATGTAGTTTTCTTTTGCTGTTTTAGTATTGGCCGAGTCTGTAAAAAAACTACATATCCTAGAATCCTCTGCTCAGCGTGGGGGCGTTAAAACGCTGTAAGCAGGAAGTGAAGTGTGTTCATACTCATCGTAGATAACATGAGTTGATCCAACCAGCAGGAAATATGAGTATGTATTTTTCGGATTATAAATCTCAGTTTTTTTCATAGTTTGGCCGTGAGTGCGACATATACTCCGGAGTGACTTATGTGTGAAATTATTATTAACTTCCAATAATAGTACAATGGTAAACAATTCTACAGTAATGAGAAATAAAAGTTTATATCCTTTTAAATGGTTACTTGCATTATTATTATATTATGAACACATTACTTTATGATCACTGTTAGAGGTGGGAATCTTTGGCCACCTCACAATTTGATTACAATTAAAGAGCTACAATTCGATTAAAAATCGATTATTGATGCAAAACTGGATCATAAGTGTCCTATAATAAAAGAGCTGGTTGGATCTCTCGGTGAGGTGACTCCCTGCCATCAGCCAAATTTTAGAACTGTCTGCATTACTTTATTTACAATAATTAAATGATCAATTATTGACGTGTACGAATCGATTTTATAATCGTCCATGTCCTAATTGTGATGCGTCTAAAAATCGATGATTTCCCCCACCTCTAATCACTTTATAGTTTTTATCAGTTATTTCTTCTGTTTAATACCATGATGTAGACCAAAGCTCTGAGTCTGTCTGCATAAAGCCAACTATGTTTTAAAGTAAATTATTGCATATTGTTGTAATGTGTGGCACCTAGAGACAAGAATATGTTGATTGGCAGTCTAAAAGTAACATTTCTTCATTCACTTGTTGTTCTCAGTTTTATGCTTTTTTATGTATACAATATAAAAATCGCAAATCAAACCACAGTTGTGGAGAGAAAAATTGCAATTTTTCCTAATATTGTGCAGCTCTACTACTAATCATGGCAGACGTCATGAGAGCCAACAACGAGTACTTTGAGACAAATGTTTCAGAAACTTATAATTTAGAGCCTAAATAAAGAGGATGAGCTACAAGTTTGAGAAGCTGAATGATAAGCAGGTACAGCAAGTAGCAGTTTTGCTAAGTGCTAAACAAGAAATACAAACTACGAACAAATTAAAACAGTCACTTGTGCTGTACAATGTCTGCTCTCACTATGAGGCCGAATGTTGGGATGTTCATATCTTCCTGTTTAGATAAAAAAATTATCATAATACTCACAAAGGTAAAAAAGAAAACCAGTGGGGGCAAACAAGCGTCTTTTCGTGTCTTTCTCACCATCTCCGGGTATAGGTTGAATGTCAAAGTTGACCAACTTCACGGTTTATGGCAGTGCTTCTCAATTGTTTTTCATTACGCCCCCCCATAGGAAGAAGAAAATATTTTGCACCCCCACTCTCCACCGTGACTATAAATAGTATAATTTGTCTGTCAAATTGTGAGAACTATCTATACCTTTGCATAGCATTGTAAGTTTATTAACATTAAAGGAAACCTCACACCGGCCTTTGCTTGTCTGCCACCGTGGTAACAGTGAAGCCAAGTGCTATATACTCTTCGTCATATTCTGGTTCAGCAAAAAAGCATGTTCACCGAGGTCGCACTGCGCCCCTCTAGGGGGGCCCGCCCTACTATTTGAGAAAGGCTGGTTTATGGCAGCAACTTTCTAATATTAACCTATTTATTTATTTATATATGCACCTTATTGCTTTTTTATCCTGCACTACCATGAGCTTAAGTAACAAAATTTTGTTCTTATCTGTACTGTAAAGTTCAAATTTGAATGACAATAAAAAGGAAGTCTAAGTCTAATATACAAGTTAGATGCAACAATTATTTAGCACTATTTAGCACAAACTTTCACCAACTCAGGAGATGCAGCAGCTCCGTATGTCAATATAGCGGCACAAGCTTGTTACCTCTCTGTGATCAAGCCGCTGTTTTTAGCAGATGTTTTTAGAGGGCTTTATGGGGGCAGTAGATGCAATGACATCATGAATCCCATTGCCTCCATTTTTAGCTGACTTTTCTGGCGTTTATTTACTAGTTCCATCCATCCATCCATCTTCTTCCGCTTATCCGAGGTCGGGTCGCGGGGGCAGCAGCCTAAGCAGGGAAGCCCAGACTTCCCTCTCCCCAGCCACTTCGTCTAGCTCTTCCCGGGGGATCCCGAGGCGTTCCCAGGCCAGCCGGGAGACAGTCTTCCCAACGTGTCCTGGGTCTTCCCCGTGGCCTCCTACCGGTCGGACGTGCCCTAAACACCTCCTTAGGGAGGCGTTCGGGTGGCATCCTGACCAGATGCCCGAACCACCTCATCTGGCTCCTCTCGATGTGGAGGAGCAGTGGCTTTACTTTGAGCTCTTCCCGGATGACAGAGCTTCTCACCCTATCTCTAAGGGAGAGACCTGCCTCCCGGCGGAGGAAACTCATTTCGGCCGCTTGTACCCGTGATCTTGTCCTTTCGGTCATAACCCAAAGCTCATGACCATAGGTGAGGATGGGAACGTAGATCGACCGGTAAATTGAGAGCTTTGCCTTGCGGCTCAGCTCCTTCTTCACCACAACGGACCGATACAGCGCCCGCATTACTGAATACGCCGCACCGATCCGCCTGTCGATCTCACGAACCACTCTTCCCTCACTCGTGAACAAAACTCCGAGGTACTTGAACTCCTCCACTTGGGGCACTCCACCCTTTTCCGGGCGAGAACCATGGACTCGGACTTGGAGGTGCTGATTCTCATCCCAGTCGCTTCACACTCAGCTGCGAACCGATCCAGTGAGAGCTGAAGATCCTGGCCAGATGAAGCCATCAGGACCACATCATTTACTAGTTAGAATGCATTAAAAAAAAAGAAAACACTTGTGTTCTTGTCTGAAATAGGAATTCTGAATGATAGACAAACTTCCAAAACAGGGCAGTTTACCTTTTAAGCTACTTGGTGAAATGCTTTCTACATGTTTTATCTTATGCTGTCATGTGAAGGTGAGGGTGGTCTGCAGAGCCTTCTGGGTAATATGAGCCACAATCAGCTCATGCAGCTAATTGGACCAACTGGACTCGGTGGAATCGGTAAGCATGATAGTTATTGATCAATGACGAATCAATTAGTTGATGATTTTAAGAGGATTCATGTCAATGTTCCTCACTTGCCAAGGGGGTCTTGGCGCACTCGCTGGTCCAGGTTTAGCCAACCTTTTGGGCAGCAGCAGCAGCAGTGTTCCTTCTGCTAGTAACTCCTCCACAAGGTATCATAGCATGATTTACTTGTTGTATTTATGTCATATTTATTTTACATATTTCAGTTTGTTCTTCCTTTCTTTCTCAGCCCGTCCACAGTGGTCACCCCCACCTCTACGTCTGCTACCAGTCGAATTGGCTCCTCACAGGCTCCCACTACACCTGTCAATGCCTCTGCAACCTCAGCAGCCTCTCCGCCAGCGAGCACCCCGACCACCCCTGCTGTGACTGCAGCAGCGAGTGCGGCAGAAACGGCAGCGGCGGCGACAGGAAACCCTACCCAGCCCATCCAGCTGAGAGACCTGCAGAGCATCCTGGCAACCATGAATGTGCCTGCCAGCGGCTCAGGAGGTGAGGATAAGAATGCTGGGTCTAAAAGTGGGAAAAGTCAACTACCATTCATGAGGCCAAGTATTTATTTCAACATGGTCAAGAAGAACTGTTGCAGTTCAGGATTAGGATCAAAGAAAATATTTTTATCTCATCTCTAATTCTGCAATAGGTTGTGTTATGAGTTAAGGTGTTGTCTTATTGGCACACTTAAAGGCCTACTGAAAATAAACGGGGATAGCAGATCCATTCTATGTGTCATACTTGATCATTTTGCGATATTGCCATATTTTTGCTGAAAGGATTTAGAGAACAACGACGATAAAGTTTGCAACTTTTGGTCGCTGATAAAAAAAAAAAGCCTTGCCCCTACCGGAAGTAGCGTGACGTCCCAAGCTGGAGTGCTGCTCACATTTCCCTATTGTTTACACCAGCAGCGAGAGAGATTCGGACCGAGAAAGCGACGATTACCCCATTAATTTGAGCAAGGATGAAAGATTGGTGGATGAGGAAAGTGAGAGTGAAGGACTATAGTGCAGTGCAGGACGTATATTTTTTCGCTCTGGCCGTAACTTAGGTATTCCACACTTTCTCCTTTTTCTATTGTGGATCACGGATTTGTATTTTAAACCACCTCGGATACTATATCCTCTTGAAAATGAGAGTCGAGAACGCGAAATGGACATTCACAGTGACTTTTATCTCCACAACAATACATCGGCGAAACACTTTCGCTACGGAGCTAACGTGATAGCATCGGGCTCAAATGCAGATACAAACAAAAGATATAAACCCTGACTGGAAGGATAGGCAGAAAAAATCAACAATACTATTAAACCCTGGACATGTAAATACACGGTTAATGCTTTCCAGCTTGGTGAAGATTAAATATGCTGTTGCTAACGACGCCATTGAAGCTAACTTAGCAACGGGACCTCACAGAGCTATGATAAAAACATTAGCGCTCCACCTACGCCAGCCAGCCCTCATCTGCTCATCAACACCCGTGCTCACCTGCGTTCCAGCGATCGACGGAAGGACGAAGGACTTCACCCGATCATCCGTGCGGTCGGCGGCTAGCGTCGGCTAGCGCGTCTGCTATCCAAGTAAGTCCTCCTGGTTGTGTTGCTACAGCCAGCCGCTAATACACCGATCCCACCTACAACTTTCTTCTTTGCAGTCTTCATTGTTCATTAAACAAATTGCAAAAGATTCACCAACACAGATGTCCAGAATACTGTGGAATTTTGAGATGAAAACAGAGCTTTTTTGTATTGGATTCAAAGGTGTACCAATACTTCAGTTTATCTAGTGACGTCACTCGCATACGTCATCATACAAAGACGTTTTCAACCGGAAGTTTAGCGGGAAATTTAAAATTCCACTTTATAAGTTAACCCGGCCGTATTGGCATGTGTTGCAATGTTAAGATTTCATCATTGATATATAAACTATCAGACTGCGTGGTCGGTAGTAGTGGGTTTCAGTAGGCCTTTAATACTTTTAATCACTACTTACTTGGACAATTGCGTGGTGTTTTCTGTGCACCACAGATTCTGTTTACTCTCACTGTCATGTAATCTTAGGCCATGTCCACACGAACACGGAGAATTTCAAAAACACATATTTGGGGGTTAAAACAATCTTCTTCTACACAAGTGTAGTTTCAAAACTGTCTGTCTACACACAAACGCATACACCTGCTGTCATGCACATTTTGTCCAATCAGAAGCCTGAAAAAAGCAGCAATAGCTGACTTGGTGGCATTACATCTATTATGTTTATTTTGATCGACTTTGATGTACAATGACATGTACATGATCTTTAAAAAACAGCCTGCATGTACACAGAGCCCTGGGAACATTATTAAAGAGTGAATGCATGCCTGTGCTGCTGAAACTCAACACTCATGGAATTAACACATGTTCAGCAACATGGTGATGTATTACATGTGCAGTGAAGTGTACATCATTTCTAAATTTAGCACGAGCCAAGGAAACCATTTTGCATGTTTAAGAGAATTATAAAGCATTTAATCGTCTATATAGTGATATGGTACAAATGTAATGAAGTGTATATTGTCTTTAACATCAGTACACACTACAAGGAGGACGCTACATTGGGTTTTTTTTTTTAGTTGCTTGGTCACTTTTTATGCGTGAGCACGGTCGCGCCCGGCTCCATCTTCAAAAATGGAAGCAAGACACGTAAGTTAACTTGATAATTTGTTGTTAAACAAGGACTAAAAACAAGATAATGTTGCACCTTTCTTATGACACACAGCAAAAAGTTTTGCTTGTCAAAGTTGTCCCATCAGGTGGAGGTTCGACAGCGATCATATCCAAAACAGCTGACTGTCATTAGCGCCGGCGGGAGTGTCGCAAAGCCCATTTTGATGTCTTTTTGATTAATGTTGAGTGAAAAGGGCAGCATGTTTGTGTTAAAACATACATTAAGTCCTCTTATGTGTTGCAAGGCAGTGTTGAGCTTGGAAATGACAGCGCACAACCGTGACGTCATCACAAGTCTCTGTTTTTGCTGTGGACGCGCATACGCTAAGCGGAGAGTTTTGGATCCCTACACTTTGGCCATCGTTTGTAAAAGTGCGTTTTTTAAATGGTAAATGGGCTGTACTTGTATAGCACTTTTCTACCTTTTTTAAGGAACTCAAAGCGCTTTGACACTTATTTCCACATTCACCCATACACACACTGATGGCGGGAGCTGCCATGCAAGGCACTTACCAGGACCCATCAGGAGCAAGGGTGAAGTGTCTTGCTCAAGGACACAACGGACGTGACTAGGATGGTAGAAGGTGGGGATTGAACCAGTAACCCTCAGATTGCTGGCACGGCCACTCTCCCAACTTCGCCACGCCGTCCCCTTGGACTTTAAAGACAAAAGTATGCGTCCGTGTGTGGCCTAAACGCAGAGATAAGTATGCGTTTGTTTACTATCTGTGTTCGTGTGGACATGGCCTTAGCTAAGTGGGTTTGAAAATTAAATAAGTTTTTCTTTGTCTTCTGGGGCCCTACTTAGACCCACAAATATAATTGATGTTTGTGAAACCCATTTTTCCTACCCTCAATAGTAACATGGGTCTCATACTACTATATGTTATTACCATGAGTCACTAAGTGGTGCTGTTGTTACCTCACAGTGGACCTGGCCAGTGTTCTGACCCCAGAGGTGATGGCTCCTATCCTGGCCAACCCTGAGGTGCAGCAGAGGCTGACGCCCTTCCTGCCCACAGGGGAGTCACTGCTTCAGAGCACAGATGAGCTCCACAACACGCTCGGCTCACCCCAATTTCAGCAGGCAAAGTGTTCTACTTCCAATTATGATGTTTTTTTACGCAGTAGTCTGTGCAGCGCTTATTGGTTATTGTTAGCGTTGTGTTTACTCTTATTGTTTGTGTGCAGGCTATGAGCATGTTCAGCAGTGCTCTGGCTTCAGGGCAGTTGGGGCCTCTAATGAACCAGTTTGGTTTGCCGGCAGAGGCTGTGGATGCCGCAAACAATGGAGGTCAGTGTTTTGTTGCTAGAAAACAAAAACATGTGAGGCTGTAATGCCTGTAAACAACCACAAGAATGTGGTTATAGTAGAATTTAGTAGTACAATAGTAGTCGAATAGGCTTGTACAGTAAAACCCTCTATTGCTGTTAACTGGCCTGACCATGGTGAATGAATGTAAATAAAGTTTACGACCTTCTAAATTTGTTTTTAATATCATGAAAGCTTTCCAGAGATGAAATACACAGTTTAGTCACTAACTTTACACTTGTTATTCCAGTATAGTAATTGGCTCAGCCTCAGGCATAGTCGGTGGCCATGTTACTAAATGGCACACACTCAAAATATGTTTTCTGTGATAGAGTAAAATAGGATTGACTTTTATATATACCACAATTGGGAAATTGTGTGGTTGCAGTGCAGATTCTAAAAGTAGCTCAAAAGTGCCGTAGTCCCGAAGGTGTTTGAACTAAAAAAATCCACACCTGGGCAATGTTTGGTGACCTTATCTATTACAAGCAACACAATGCAAACTAAAACATTTAATAAATGGTTTGAATGTGTAAACATACATTGTCCTCAAAGACTAAATCATTAACATTTGACATTTCTACACATCTTGTTTGCAGATGTGGAGGCTTTTGCCAAAGCAATGGAGACCGAGACAAAGTCCGAAGACGGTGGAGATTCCAAAGACAAAAAGGACAATGATGAGGACATGAGCTTAGACTAATAACCCTTTTGGAAAAATGTATTTATTTAGCCATCACAGCTTCTGGAACACATT
The DNA here is from genome assembly GCF_033978785.1 of Entelurus aequoreus. Classification (NCBI taxonomy): domain Eukaryota; kingdom Metazoa; phylum Chordata; class Actinopteri; order Syngnathiformes; family Syngnathidae; genus Entelurus; species Entelurus aequoreus. The sequence goes on along the minus strand of NC_084737.1, from coordinate 36,259,992 downwards.
TGAAAAATAAATATATTACACTGATTGAACACAATGCTGCATGTATGCCATCTTATCCAAAACAAAGATCAGTGAATTGAAAAAACATTTCGGTAACCATGAGGTTTAAAATAAGTCATAACACAAAACAATCTGCATTTAGTTTATTTAATAATTCACTCAACAATACAAAATGATTTCTTGAACCTGTTTTACACCAACATTTTCAGTAGTTCTACATATTTAGAAACAGAAACACAATAGAGGACAGTATTTCATTAGTCGCCACACAATCTGCATGACTGAAACATTACAAACACAACAGTCAGTCATTGCCACTGGAGTTGTAGGCACTTTAACACATCTAACCATGACTTCCTGCCTCTAATCTCTATGGAGTGTGGATGACTCTTCTTTGGGCTTGCTTTTACACGACAGCTAAAGATGTCACAAAGCAAAGTTCCTGAGAAATGAAATACTGAATGTGTCAATGAGCCACAGAGTGTTAAATCCCAGTACGTCGTGTAAGACACGAAGCATAGCAAGTCCTACATGTAAACTCATCAGGAGATTGAATACTCTTGGCAGGGGTGCCCAAAGTCAACTCACTGAGTAGTTTCGTTTGACCCACTTAAGGGCGGCTTCCCAAATGTAATTCATATTCATTATTGATGATTCAAACGATACTGAAGCATCCCTGCCTCATGGAATACAAGAAGTGATACAGTGCCCTTCGATTTGTCACTTAGAAAAGAAAAAAAACATGAGCGACGCAACTGCTGTGACCTTTGAATGAAGCCCCAAACTTAGGGAGTGCTTCTTTTTTGCTCACGAGTAACAGTTGGTACTAAATGCCAGGTGAGTGGCGTTCTGCGCTTGACATAGTTTGTTTCGTCTCCATCAATCTAAATGGACCTAAAAACGAACAATTCTGATGTGTGGGATCATTTTGATCTTCTAACGCCAAATAAGGTAAATATTATTTTCTTGTTTAATATTTGGCTCATTGACCAGATTTGTGCTTATCATATTCATTTCTGTGCAACTATTCATTTGAAAATAATGACATTTGCGAACATTTAATTTTACTTGCAGGTCAATTTGTGACTTTTTTTTTTAGTACTATGGATGAGGGTTCGGGTTAGTGACAATGATGAAACACCAACACATCGCAGTGCCAATACAGCTAGTGAGTGTGCCATACACTAAGGCGCCATTTACACATCACTGATATTCATACTAAACTCGTTCAAACTTGCGATCATTGACGGCATGTCTGCAAGGCTAATTACAGTAGTAGATGTCCACTTTTTTTTTTTTTTAAATAAGGCGGTATGAGGCTAAACTCCTCACTCATGGTGCTGCTGTAGGCTTAAAATTTCTGTTTGGCCCGCGACCCATTGGGATATTTTCACTTTGTCCGTTGGAGGCAAAAGGTGTGGGCACCCCTGCACTTAAGTGTAAGCACAGAGCTGCCATGAGGTTGGTGTAAGAATGTGACACACCGTACTACAGTACTTCAAAGAGATAAAACTGCATCTACGTCACAGTGGGTTTAAAAGGCATTTTAAAAATCAACAGTATGAATCTGATAAAACTATTCTGTAGAGATGGCAAAAGGTGCAAAATCCAAAAAGATCACAGTTCAGAATTGACACACCAAAATGCAAACTGAAGCACAAACGTGCTCGTTGGTTGTCTCTAATGTAGAGCTCAGGACTGAAGCGACAAGGTCACACGTACAAACTCTTCAGTGGACGACACACACAATGTCAACGCCACACAACAGAGAAATACAGAAAATAAATAAGATCCAACCCTAGCATTTACCGCACACTCCAATCTAGCCCTGCTGCACCAGGCGGCGGTAGTGTGGCATGACCTTGCTCTCGGGCAGGTAGAGTCCCATCTCCATGGCAACCAGCACCGAGAACTCCAAAGGAACCAACTCTCGTCTGTTTATACGGAAACGCTCCTCCAGCTTCTGCGTAGGAGGGGAAGGTTAAAGATGGAAGGCATGTGACAATATGTGCAACATGAATAATGTTTAATTAAGAAATATTGTCATATGGTAATGAAAGAGTTCATTTAGACTTTTGATGAGCAAATAGTTCTAAAAACAGAAAAAAAATTTGGACAACGAGAGGAAAGTAGCAACATCAGGAACTTCCTCTAAGTCTTAAAATGAGTAGTATGATAATAAAATGCTGCAATGAGGTGGCGACTTGTCCAGGGTGTACCCTGCCTTCCGCCCGATTGTAGCTGAGATAGGCTCCAGCGTCCCCCGCGACCCCGAAGGGAATAAGTACAAAATGGATGGATGGATGGATGGATAATAAAATGATGAAAATTCTTTTTTCATCAGTGTTCTAGCTGATTAGGTTGAGACAAAGGTGAGAGCGAGTGCTGCTTTGTGTCAGCTTACTCACGTCAATTAGCTGCTTGACATCAGGTTTCCTCAGATCGCTGCTGATCTTAGCGGCCAGCAGCACGCACGCTGCAGCAACCAGCTTCCTGTTCTGCTTGTTGAGGCGACCCTGCAGCACCAGTTTCTCAAAGTAAACAAAAGCCATCGCTATGGTGACCGGCTGGAGAGAGCACTCTTCGCTCACGGCCCTCATCTCCCTCTTCAGGCTGACGCAGAAGGGAAAAAAGATTGCGTTTACTTGATCGCAATGTGATAAGGTTGAGTTGTTTTTTTTCCCAGAGAGGATGATGTAAACCTTCTTATTTTGCTGAGTGTCAGCAGGATGTGAGGGAACTTCTCCTTGAATGTCTCGTTCATGTCCTTCTTCAGGTCTGACGGTTTTACATACTCCATTACAGTCGTCTGCGCAGACAAAGCAAATGAAGGCCCAGATAAATGTGAATGTGGGTGTCAGGGACAAGTCTGTTCTGTCCACTGTGACATTTGCTAACCCAACTAATGGCAAGGATGCTTGGAACTCAAACTTTGCCCAAAACTTCAAGCAAAACAATTAGCAGAGAGACCGCTTTTATCTCGAGACACTCAAAGTACTTGTAAGTCGAGGTTTCACAGTATATATACAATGGGCATACATGTAGCCAAGCTACGTAGCTTAACTACAATTACCAGTAGCTTGGCGGTAGCTTAGCTACTTTTTTTATTGAGTAGCTTTTCCTGTAGCTCAGCTACTTTTAGACCCCTGTAGCGAGGTAGTGTACATCAAAGCTACAAGCTATAAAGAGAGAAAATAGACAGCAAATCCAGGCCAACAAACGAAAATATGGAGAAATTCCTCCACATCAAGAGGAGCCAGATGAGGTGGTTCGGGCATCTGGTCAGGATGCCACCCGAACGCCTCCCTAGGGAGGTGTTTCGGGCACGTCCGACCGGTAGGAGGCCACGGGGAAGACCCAGGACACGTTCGGAAGACTATCTCTCCCGGCTGGCCTGGGAATGCCTCGGGATCCCCCGGGAGGAGCTGGACGGGAGAGGGAAGTCTGGGCTTCCCTGCTTAGGCTGCTGCCCCCGCGACCAGACCTCGGATAAGCGGAAGAAGATTGATGGATGCAGAAATTCCAATGACCTGGATGAATGACAACAGCCATACATACATATGGAGAAAATGGTGTTCGTACGATGAGTCACAATTGGGCTAAGGGCAAATTTTTATGCCATGATATTATATATACACATATATATATATATATATATATATATATATATATATATATATATATATATATATATATATATATATATATATCAGCATATCATACAGCACTAGCATAGAAAATAGATCTTCTGCACTCACCACATATGATGCAAATATCAGAACCCTCTTGTGTCTCCCACAGGGCCACTGAGGGTCACTGAGCAGGTTGGGGTCATAATCTGCCACCTCCTCAGCACCTGAGAAAGATACAGAAAGAGAAGATGTGATATGTCTGAGGTCAGTCTAGTAGCTATTATTCCACCCGCTGAAGTTATACATACATGATTCTTGTGCCACATGGTTATTTAGGCGTGCAGGTGTAACGTGCCTCGGCCCGTTGCCACAGAGCCGTGCGGGAGGGGTCTGAACCGTGCAGGTTTCCGGAATGCTGCTGCCCTTCTGTCTCATCAAGGCATTGGTTGGATAAAGGAACTGAGCGTATGACACGGTCTGCGAAGGAAAAAGCACATCAATGGAGCGCTCTTTGAATCTGCCACCATTATATTATATTCAAACGCATACTTTGCCACATGCGCCCAACTCTACGCCTTCCAGGGAGGGAAGCAGGTCAGCTGCCACCACAGAGGAATGCCTTCGCTGCGCCTCCAGTTTGGTATCACTGCTCACAGAGAATCATAAGTGTGTACAGTATTCACACCCTAAACTCCATGTGGGTCAACACACTTGGATGATGAAGCAGAAAAGAGGCAACAGATAAAATGATGGACAGTGAGGGGAAGCAAGCAGAGTTTGCTTTCTGTGTACCTGAGGTGAGATATCTCTCCATAGGGCAGCACTGAGAAAGCAGCGTAAAGCGACCGCTTGGCACAAATCAGCATGATCCTGCAGAACACAGTGAGTACAGGCGCGCGCACACACACACACACACACACACACACACACACACACGACAGATGGGCGCATCAGTCCATGAACTGTCACTTTGTCAGAGAGACAGCTAAGTCGCCCACACGGTCTGCACTGAACACTCAACATGTGTGAGAATACAACTACCTCATCCATAATATCATCACTTCTTAAAGCAACGGAGGCATAATTGAGTTCATTGGTGGCCCACAACCAGCAGAGAGAGCAAGTAAGTGAGGCTCAGCTAGCATGTTTAAATTGAAAACATGTTCTGTAGCATATACAGCAACATGTGTCGCAAATGCTGAATGAAAATGGTGAGGTCACTTTAATGTGAGACCATTTAGACATAGAACATGTGTGTTGTTGGTAAAGGTAAGTTTACTGCTGGACTCACCATCAATATACTGCCTTCACATGTTGGCATGCTCATATTTCTCAATGACAATCAGCAGGCTCAAATTAATATATTTTGTTTAAATGTGAAAGTATACACCGTTCTACTTTGTCGTGTTTTTTTTGGTTGATTGTCAGATATCATTTTTTCTTACTACTATACAGTAAAGTGTACCCATAGCAACCGGGGTAAAGACAGAGAGCCACATTTTGGCTTATGAAACCTTGACAGACTTCCCTTAACTCAGGCATGTGACCAACACTCAAGTAAGACCTGAGGGTCAACATGGCCTTTCTATGCCCTCTTTAGCAAACAGCACAAAGGGGTGAAATGGTGACAAATGGAGATGGATTGACAGGTAGATGCTTGACTAAAAAGCAACATAAGATGTTTGTCAGTGGCCACAGAATAATCATTTACTAATCCCTGGGAATGTGCCAATCAATACGATCAGTCTCAGACCATTTTTGTGGAAAAAGTACATGATTGCTATAGCTGATAAATGACTTAATTACAAACACCAATCCCCTCTGGCTGACACTATTTATTTTTAGTTCCCCAGCTGACAGGCAGCTAGCAGCTAATTATGTGTCTCCATACAGTGTGGACACGCTCCTCCAAGCTAATAATAATCCCCTTAATTACAGTAAATAAAGTGCATTCATAGTATCTCTAGTATCACTATCACCGAAGGCTAAAGACCGAGCGCAAGCCAGGAGAAGACCTGCTAAAAGATACCGGTAAGCTAATCGCTAGGCTATCTTGAAACAACAGTATAAATAAGTGCTTTGTAAAGTTGAAGAAGTGTAGATGGAAGTGCGTTACAGCAGAAAGTGAGCAGCTATTTACAGAAAATTAACGAGTAGAGTAATAAAGACCAAAGATGATAATATAACAATTGTTGGTATGTCAGCATTGTCACAGTCAGTACGTGACATGTAGGAGGAGGGTGGCTTGATCCATACATTGGTGGTGTCAATATCAAAGGTAGTATGAGTATATGATTGATACTAATAAAGTCCATATTTGTACTCTTTTAAAATATTTTTGTGGTTATTTTTATTAATGTTTACATTCTCTGGACAGTGGAGAACTTTCCAAATGATTTAAATGAGTAGTAGACAGTCGTTATTGCATTTGTTTAGTTATTGTGTACTATTTACTTTAGCTCAAACAATTGCATGTAATAAAAGAGAATAAGGAACCGGTTTAAATATTGTGTTTATATTGTTAAACTGTCCAAAGCAGGCACCATAAATTAATTGAAAAATGTACAGTTAATACATTCGATTGGTATCGATATTGGCATCGGACGATCTCATTCGTGGATGATCAGAATCGGCAGCATAAAACCCTGATCGGACTACTAATCACACACCCTTGTGACATGAAACCATGAGATATTTCAGGCAAGTCTAATAGCTGCAGGGGTTTAAGTTACTGTTGGAAACCGTCTAACATGTGCTCACTGAATCTCTGTGGGCTCTCCTGTAAGGCACCCAAGGGTGATTAAATACACTGGAGCGATCCACATCCAGCAGCTGCAATCATATTCATCTCCAGGATGAATGGAGTTGCTTCGCTCAGATAAACAGCTTATTAGAACAACACCTCCGGGTGAAGATAAGTTGCAAGGAGATGCCGAAATAGAGCAGCTCTTTTGTTTGACTTCCTGCAGTGGTGTGCCGTCAGGGCCAGCAAGGCCTTATGCTGGCCTAACATACCCAGAAATCATGATCATAACTAAAGATAAAAGTATTTTTTTATTTACTTTCCCTAAATATGTAAAAGTATTCGTATTCTCTTCATGTCATATTATGCTCCTTCCAGCGCTGTTGTTTTTAGGTTATAGAGTTCTTATCTAATCAGAATTCAGCTAGCTTATGTTGCCATGCTGTACCAAATCTGCCAGAAGCCTTCAGATTCAGCAATGCGGGCGTTTGTGCACTGTAAGTGAACGGACACATATAGTTGATAGACAGTTGCAATAGCCAATCAGATCACGCGTTGTTGTCAGTAAGGCCTTCTAGATGGCCTAAGGCAGATATATAATGATGTTATGAGCCAGGTAACATAAGAACTCCATTACCCAGCATGCCACAGTAGTGAAGAGCATGCGCAGTAGCCCCGTTTAGGTTGTTGAATGTAGACATGCCGGCAGCGGGATGTTTTTGACGAGCACGCTGTGGAGTAAACTTAAAGAAGTCAGCCAACACGCCTCGTCTGCATCTTTTACGATTAGACAAGACAACACATATATTTGCAAGGCCATTTACAAGAAGGATATTTAAAGTGAAACTACATCTTGTGAGACGATGTCGGCCAACCCCAGAAGCTAGCTCAGCTGTCCCGGCGATGAAATGCGAGTTCAGATATTTTATTTCTTTATTTTTTCACGTTTAAAATGTTTTTTTGCAATTTTAATTTTGACAGTACCGCATAAGATATGTTTTAATTGCTGATGCAGGTTTATTGATTTTTAAATGCGCCAGAAAATAACCTGTTTTGTACAATGCCCAGTAGTGCGTAAATGTGTTTCTGTATAGTATTTCTCCAGTAAATGGTCATGTGGTGACATCAATGATGATATTTTGAGAGGTAATCATTGAAGTCGGACATCACTGAAGGCCTAGGTGGGAAACGCACGGCCCGCCACTGACTTCCTGATGTTGAATTAAAGGCCTACTGAAACCCACTACTACCGACCACGCAGTCTGATAGTTTATATATCAATGATGAAATCTTAACATTGCAACACATGCCAATACGGCCGGGTTAGATTAGTAAAGTGCAATTTTAAATTTCCCGCAAAATATTCTGCTGAAAACGTCTCGGTATGATGACGTTTGCGCGTGACGTCACGGATTGTGCGGACATATTGGGACACCATTGTGGCCAGCTATTAAGTCGTCTGTTTTCATCGCAAAATTCCACAGTATTCTGGACATCTGTGTTGGTGAATCTTTTGCAATTTGTTTAATGAACAATGAAGACAGCAAAGAAGAAAGCTGTAGGTGGGATCGGTGTATTAGCGGCTGGCTACAGCAACACAACCAGGAGGACTTTGAGTTGGATAGCAGACGCGCTACCGTGAGTACAGCTTTGGCTTCCAAACATTTGATCGCTTGCCCGTACGTGCGTGCCGCTATGTGCATGTCACGTACGTAACTTTGGGGAAATATATGTGCTGTATGAACTTTACGGAGGTGAACGGTACTTTGGGCTGTGGGATTGAGTGTGTTGTGCGGGTGTTTGATTTGTATTGGTGGGTTATGTGGACGGGAGCGGGGAGGTGTTTGTTATGCGGATTCATTTGTGGCATATTAAATATAAGCCTGGTTGTGTTGTGGCTAATAGAGTATATATATGTCTTGTGTTTATTTACTGTTTTAGTCATTCCCAGCTGAATACCAGGTCCCACCCGCCTCTCACAGCATCTTCCCTATCTGAATCGCTTCCACTGTCCTCTAATCCTTCACTCTCACTTTCCTCATCCACAAATCTTTCATCTTCGCTCAAATTAATGGGGTAATCGTCGCTTTCTCGGTCCGAATCGCTCTCGCTGCTTGTGGCCATGATTGTAAACAAAGTGCAGATGTGAGGCGCTCCACAACCTGTGACCTCACGCTACTTCCAGTACAGGCAAGGCTTTTTTATCAGCGACCAAAAGTTGTGAACTTTATTGTCGATGTTCTCTACTAAATCCTTTCAGCAAAAATATGGCAATATCGCGAAATGATCAAGTATGACACATAGAATGGACCTGCTATCCCCGTTTAAATAAGAACATTTCATTTCAGTAGGCCTTTAAGTTGTACGCAAACGTCCACCTCACCTGCATCCCCTGGTGTCATACTGCCTCATACTCTTGATGAAGTGGACTTTCTTTGGCACCTTGGGTCCAGGAGAACCAGAGGCATTCCTCAACCTATGAGACCATTAAGATAGGTCAAACACCAACCGACCAACAATAGGCTATTCTGAAGTGTAGCTGCATCACACGTATGACCAAACACAGTGAATATGAAGTCGTTGAAGGCTACCTGGGTCGTGGATCCAGAGGAGGGACGGCCGGCAGAGGGCTCAGTGCGGGGGCTGACCTGCCCCGGGAGGTCTGCTGCTGACCGCCGGTCAAAGGGGGCAGAAAGGCGTCTGGGCTCTCAGTTGTGTCGGCCGCCTCAAAAAACACATCGTTGGCTCCTAACCCAGCAGACCTGACCGAAGGGCTGAGAACTCCTGGGAAACTGGAGGACGAGCTCCCGGCAGACGCAGCGGCCTCTGTGACCTGCGACACCGGCCCTTGGCTATCTGTCGGCGGCGACGTGAGAGCGGCGGCGGCGGCGGCCCCTAGTCGCGGTTCCTCCGTGCTTTTTTCGCCAGTATTTTCATCGTTACACCGACACTGAGGCCGTCCGTCGAGTGAGATATTGTTCAAAAAAAACAACGCCGCCTGTCTCCTTTTAGAGTCTTTGGTCCTCCGTCGCTGCTCTCGGTGTGTTTTGGTCGGTTTACTGCCGCTGCCAATGGACTGAAGACTGCATAAAGCTGTCGCCATTCTACTTTGAAATGTGTCTGTGTGTGCAGGAAAGGAAAGGAGAGGGGGAACCTGTACCACCAAGATAACCACACCCCTCCGTCTCATGATTGGTCCTTCACATCCTATGCAAATTAAGCGTATAATTCTCGGTATCTGATTGGCTAATACACGTGTCAGGTTACTTTTGTATATTGTAGTTGTTGATTGGTTATATGGTTATTGGCGCAATCCTGAAAACAAAGAACCAGTAAATGCATATGAAGTAGTTTTATATTCATAAATGTATGTTTCTCAATAACTGACCTGTTTTTTGTGCCTTAAAAAAGAATTAGAACTCTACTTTAAAACGCTCTCTCCCTCTAACAACCAAAAAGCTGTGAAAACTATGATGCTGTGTGCCAAATTTGCATTATTTACGGAACTTGTGTGAGCCTATGGCTTTACATTTTGTTACATATATATATTTTGCGTTCTATTTTAGTTACTTTATTGAGTTTACAACCCCCTGGCGCTGTTTTGTACTGTTTCTGCATGTGTTTTGTTTATTATTATTTCTTGATTGTATGTAAAAGTTGCAAATTATAAATAAAGGTTTATAAAATAAAATTAAAAAATGAAGTTTTCGTTGCACTATGTTATAAATCGTAGGATATTGTTTGCTGTACTATATAATATTATGATTATTTGACGATAAGTGGTCACAATAACAATTTTCAGTACATTGATAAAATTGTACTTTCAGCACACTGAATAAGTGACATTAATGAAGGCACAGTTATTTGTGTCCTGGTTTTATGATAAATAGTCGTCTTTTGCCACATCATGCTTTAAATGTTGCATTCAAATATTTTATAGCATATTCTATAAATTGTTTACCCTAAATTAAGCATTTTCAAGCCCAAAATGGCTAAATGAACTCAAGACATCAATACTACGGGAGTATTTGCCACTAGATGAGACCAAACCAATCAGTGTGTGCTGCTCAGTATCGTGCCCACTGATTGGCTCAGCCTCAGGCAGCAGTACTAAATTGGATTAAAAGATTGTGAATTTGACTAAAGGGTGTTATGTTATGTATACAGCAGGGGTGTCAAACTCATTTTAGATCAGGGGCCACATTGAGAAAAATCTACTTCGTGGGCGGGACTGGTAAAATCACAGCGTGATAACTTAAAAATAAAGACAACTTCAGATTGTTTTCTTTGTTCAAAAATAGAAAAAGCACATTCTGAAAATGTACAAATCATAATGTTGTAGTTGTTGTTTTTACACTTACATGTTGCGGTCAATAGTATTCTATCTTTATTTGTCGTTATTTATACTTTCTGAATAAATGATGTGATAATGTTCATAGTCAACTCATTTGTGTTAATTTTCAATCTGTCAAGATAAAAAAAAAAAAATCAAAATCAAATTACAGGATCGTGGCGAAGTTGGTAGAGTGGCTGTGCCAGCAATCGGAGTGTTGCTGGTTACTGGGGTTCAATTCCCACCTTCTACCTTCCTAGTCACGTCCGTTGTGTCCTTGGGCAAGACACTTCACCCTTTGCCTCTGATGGCTGCTGGTTAGCACCTTGCATGGCAGCTCCCGCCATCAGTGAGTGAATGGGTAAATGTGGAAATACTGTCAAAGTGCTTTGAGTACCTTGAAGGTAGAAAAGCGCTATACAAGTACAACCCATTTGTCATTATTTATTTATTTTCCTCGACTGGTGCACAAATATCATGTGTTGTTTTTTTTTTACATACGTCGCATAATCTACAAAGATACAAAGAATTGCTATTGCGACATCTAGTGGGCACATTTAGAACAGCAGTTTCTTCCATTAAAAATTTCGGCTCATTTTTATACTTAGCAAACTCATCCCGCGGCCGGATAAAAACTGCAGGCCATACGTTTGACACCCCTGGTCTACAGGCTTCTCATAACAGTTTTTTTATGCTCTTGCTGTATGAAAATATTCCATTTATATTCAATGATTCCAACTTCGCAGAAAGTCCTTTATCGCTGTCATGTTTGGAACCAATTAACAGCGATAAACGGTGCGTCAAACTCGTCTGGCCCGCCACATCATTTTATGGGGCCGGCTGTAGCCTGGAAATATTGGGCGTCAATAAGGCATTTCATCTTTACTGATAAATGCATTTACATTTTGACAGAAAAAACAGTTGTTTGCAAATGCAGTTCTTAACTCCATGGTATTTGATGCAACACGCTATTCCATGCTTTTTTTTGTCATGAAAACCTGTTAGCAATTAAAATGAGACACTAGCTGAACTTAAATATCGGCTTGTCACTTTGACGTGATTCCAACGCAAGTTTTTAATCAGGTTTTTAGGTAAACAAAGATAATAATCAAACAAAGGGACAACTGTGTGACAAATGTCATGACACTCATGAGTGTCTTGGACTTTTATTTATTGTTTCCTTAGCTTCTTTTTTATTTCCTGTGCAGCGCTCGTATTTTTGTTTCCACTTCCTGTTTGCCTCCGCCACCTCTCTGTTTTGAGCGCTGCCTCCCTCACCTGTCCATGATCGGCAATCAGAACACCTATCCCTGGTTGCCAATTTAGCTTCTCGGTGCCGCATAGCTTCTACTTTAGCTATTAGTTTGTTGTGAGTCTTTTCCACTCACTCGTAGACCACTCCTGCTCCGTGTGTTGTACTTATCAAATTGACTTTTTATCTGCACTTTGTCTTCTGTCTCTGCATCTTGGGGTCATGTTGAAAGCAACACTGCCAGACCGCAACAACTATATCATGACATTGGGATGTGACCCCTGGTATATGCTGATGGATTGTGGAAAAATTACATTAATTATGGTCAAATGGTGTAATTATTAATAGGAAAACAATGCTACTAATATAAATGTAAGAAACAAGCTAGCATCATGATATGGATTCCAGGCCTGGCAGCTTTGATAACTATATTGATATGAAAACTATATTTATGGTGTTTAGTGGTGCAAGGACACATTGTGAAGCAAAATTAAAATCAAATCAAGTGGAAATTGATAGAGTGTATGAAACTAAAATCTTGGGAATAATAATTGATCATAAATTATGTTGGAAACTGCAGATGGAATATATAAAGGGAAACATATCCAAATCCATTTCTATTCTTTATAAAGTAGGACACATGCTGAATAAGAAATGTCTGCTTATGTTATATTATTCTTTTATTTTTCCATAACATATTGTGTTGAAGTTCGGGGAAATGTTTATAAAACAAACATAGACCCAACAATTAAACTTCAAAAAGGGTAATTAGAATAATACACAAAGTGTGCTATTATGAACCTATTAATCCATTATTCATAAATTCTAATGTGTTAAAATGTTCAGATATTGTGTTTTTAAAAACAATGGAAATTGTGTTTCGAGTAAAGAACAACAGCCTTCCAGCTTGTATTCTTAGATTATTTAAATCAAGAAGAAAAAAGTACAATTCACAGGGATATTGATTTTTGAAATATGTAAAGTAAGAAGGAATATAAAATACAAATGTATTTCAGTTTTAGGAGTTAAATGGTGGAACAAGCTCAGGGATGAGTTGAAGACATGTAGTTAAGGTTTACCTTTGTTAAGGTTTAAGAAAGCCTTGAAAGGTGAAATACTGGAAAATTATCAAATATAGCAACGATTACTTTCATCCCATTGATTTTTTAACGTTGATGTTCCAGGCAATCTAATTTTCAGTGAATGTATAGGATAGGCAAATATAAGCCTTGGCTTCAGCCTATTCATTTTTCTTTTTGTGTGTGTATGTGTATTGTTTGTTTTGTATTGATTGTTAATATGTATAATCTGTGCTGTTAAATTGATCACACAAAATGGTTGATTATATCAGTGTTTTTCAACCACTGAGATATTGTCTGGTGTGCTGTGGGAGATTATGTAATTTCACCTAATTGGGTTAAAACATTTTTTGCAAACCAGTAATTATAATGCGCAAATGTGCCGTTGTTGAGTGTCTATACTGTCAAGAGATTGGCAGAGTAACCGTGTAATACTCTTCCAAATCAGTAGGTGGCAGCAGGTAGCTAATTGCTTTGTAGATGTCGGGAACATGGTTTGTCGCGATCACAATATGCAGACGACAGCGGGAGGCATACTACAGGTAAAAAGGTATCTAATGCTTAAACCAAAAATAAACAAAAGGCGAGTGCCACTAAGAAAAGGCATTGAAGCTTAGGGAAGGCTATGCAAAACAAAACTAAAACTGAACTGGCTGCAAAGTAAACAAAAACAGAATGTTGGACGACAGCAAAGACTTACAGCGTGTGGAGCAGACGGCGTCCACAAAGTACATCCGTACATGACATGACAATTAACAACAAAATAGGAGCGCAAGACAAGAACTAAAACACTACACACAGGAAAACACCAAAAAACTCAAAATAAGTTATGGCTTGATGTGACATGTCGTGACAGTACACCTACTTTGAGACAAGAGTTATAGTGATGCAAGGTTGGTTATGGTTTAAATTAATATCCAACAATTGCGAGAACGACTTTTTACTGTCAATAACGGCTGTTGAGTTTAATTTTTTTATATTTTCTGCTGGTGGTGTGCCTCCGGATTTTTTCAATGAAAAAAATGTGCTTTGGCTCAGAAAAGGTTGAAAAACACTGAATTATATGACCGAAATAAACTAATTTCATTTCACATTCTCCTGATACGTGCAGTTCTTTCCCAGGTAATCTGGTTTCCTCCCCCCAGTCCATGCATTTTACTCTAAATCAGGGGTGTCAAACGTGAATGAAACTGTTGCAGACTACCACAATGTATTTTCTTGATTTATTTCAGTGTTTCTTAAAGCCAGAAAGCTGCCATTTGAAATGACTATAGTTTTGTGTCATGTCTGTTATCAGCTTTTTTCGACAAAATCCAACAACTAAATGAACAGCGTCCAAGTCTGGTGATTCCAACATATTTTCCAGGGGTCGTATACATGTATAAAAAAAAAAGGCAGCACATGTCAGGTAAACACATTGCGCTTTATTCCGGCAACAGTGACTTCATGACAGCTTCTCCTTTAGCTTTTGTCTCGCAACAGTCTGGTGTGACCAGTTTAAGGCGTTTTGATTCTTGCGTTGCATTTGAGGTACAGTTCTTTCCAGGCTTATCTGACGTGACACTGTATGGTTGATACATGACAGGTTGAGTTAGCACCATTGTCATCCAAAGATAGACGTCTCCCTTAGGGTTGTAAAAGGTGCTGAATGGGCTGTTTATCATCTATATTTGTGTCTAGACAGTGTTTACAACAAAACTGCCTTTTCTTCCCACCCACTCAGTGACACCTCTTGAAATGAAATGTTTTTTCCATACACACACAAATACACACATTTTCCGCTGGGGGGAAAAAAAGAACCCTGATGAAAGATACATGCCGTTACCATCAATAAAGTTAATGCTCGTCTCTGCAGCTAAGATTTTTCTTTACATTACTCGCACAACAAAATATGGATACAGAACAAGTAGAGACGGCTACAACTTCCTCCTCCTTGTCACATACAGGAGATCCCATTCAGTGGACACATTCTTCAAGAATGTGCTTCTTTTCACGACTAAGGCTTGAATTGTTCTAGTTTTAACAAACAATGACACAGGAATGTTTTCTATCCTCAAGCCTCATCACAAACACGCACCTTTTCTACTGTTTTTTTTGTTTGTTTAAACATTCAATTCTGTTGTTGCTTTGAAAACACCACATTTGGAAGCAGCATTTTTTTTTAGAGACTCCTTCAACACGAGCGAGCAGCTTTGGAAAATGGTGACTACTGGCGTGAGTCGGCTTTAAAAGCACAGTGACTCACTTTGTAGCTGCTGTTGGTTGTCAGACATGTTGAAGACATGTCCTTACTGAGGAGGAGTCGCTGCCTCGTGACCGAAGTTCTGACACTGTGCTTCTCTCTTAACTGGCTTTGTTACTGTCACCCTAACCTGAGAAGTGATACAGAAAACTACAGTAAGTACAGTCCCGATGAAACGTTTACATACACTTGTAAAGGACATAACGTCATGGCTGTCTTGAGTTTCCAATAATTTCTACAACTCTTATTTTTTTGACATCACATGGACAAAGATAAGACCTTCTGGAGGAAAGTTCTCTGGTCAGATGAAACAAAAAATTGAGCTGTTTGACCACAATACCCAGCAATATGTTTGGAGGAGAAAAGGTGAGGCCTTTCATCCCAGGAACACCATCCCAGGAACACCATTCCTACCGTCAAGCATGGTGGTGGTAGTATTATGCTATGGGCTTGTTTTGCTGCCAATGGAACTGGTGCTTTACAGAGAGTAAATGGGACAATGAAAAAGGAGGATTAACTCCAAATTCTTCAGGACAACCTAAAATCATCAGCCTGGAAGTTAGGTGTTCCAACAGGACAATGACCCCAAACACACGTCAAAAGTGGTAAAGGAAATCAGGCTAGAATTAAGGTTTTAGAATGGCCTTCCCAAAGTCCTGACTTAAACGTGTGGACAATGATGAAGAAACAAGTCCATGTCAGAAAACCAACAAATTTACCTGAACTGCACCAATTTTGTCAAGAGGAGTGGTCAAAAATGCAACCAGAAGCTTGCCAGAAGCTTGTGGATGGCTACCAAAAGCGCCTTATTGCAGTGAAACTTGCCAAGGGACATGTAACCAAATATTAACATTGCTGTATGTATACTTTTGACCCAGCAGATTTGGTCACATTTTCAAGACCCATAATAAATTCATAAAAGAACCAAACTTCAGGAATGTTTTTTGTGACCAACAAGTATGTGCTCCAATCACTCTACCACAAAAAAATAAGAGTTGTAGAAATTATTGGAAACTCAAGACAGCCATGACATTATGTTCTTTACAAGTGTATGCAAACTTTTTATTGCGACTGTATGCAACACCATCCCACAACATATTTGCATTTGCAAAAAAAAACAAAAAAACACTCCCATTATTTGTCTCCACTGCTTGGCAGTCGTCATGGAGATGAAGGGTCACCATCACACGGTGGTCTCGTACTCCATCACTTCTTTGGGCGTGCCCAGGCAGCGGTACTGAATCCTCGGAGCAACCGGCGCCACGCTTTCCAGCACCAGGATTGTTTTGCGCAGCCTGCGGTCGATGTAGTGAGCGTCCCAGGCGGGGTAACTCTTCCTGGGCAGGTCTATTCGGATGACGGGCCCTTCTGTCCCTGTTGTAGGGTGGGGCGCTGGGGCCCGTCTTCCCCGAAGTGTTCGCACCAGGAACACGTCTCCGTCCATCCCAGACCCCTGCTCTCTGTCTTTAGTTCTCTGCAGGGTCCTGGGTGGGCTGCTCACCAGGTCTGGGGGGAGGCTGGCGGTCGGGGACACCAGCGCCTCCGCCGCCACCTCCTTCTCAGACATGTAGCCCCATCCTGAGACGGGGCCGTCAGGGTGCAGCAGACAGTAATAAACAAACATGAAGAAGGTGCCCAGAGCATAGCTGCTGGCCACCACACACACCATAACAACGGCGTAGAAGTCTGAGGTATGTGTGCCCCGGTACAGATACCAGGTGGCGGCGAGGGCTATGTTCTCCAGGAACACGGTCAGATTGTAGGTGAGCATCCTGCAGCGAGTGCGGCCCTCCCTCACACTGAACCAGCAGAAGACGTACACGATGCCCACCATCATGTTATAGATGATCTCCTCCCACTTGGACATGCAGAAGTCCGTCTCGCCTTGAATGATCCAGAAAGTCATGATGCACCAGTGGGCCACGATGAAGATGCCAAAGTAAAGCTGGAACACGGAGGCGAAGAGGGCGAAGGCCAGCGCGCGGGCCCCGATGGTGAAGAGATGCCACAGGATCTGAACGACGACTGCCTTGTAGGTCATGGGGAGCTTATCGTCTCTGGAGTCCCTCAAGACTTTCTGATAGGAGGCGATCATCCAGGCCAGGGACATCAGGGAGGCGGACGCTGAAAGTCCTGCGGGAGTTGAGCAAAGCAAGGTGCAAACGAGTGAAGATTTAGTAGTGAAGTGAAACACTATATTAGGTTGAAAATGGCGGCCATGCTGTGATGAAAGCAGTGTTTTGTCCCCATAACTAAAACATGAGCACAGGTTATGCTGTGATCCAATGTTAATGTTGTTAATTTCATTGTAATTTTCATCAACTACCTATTTTCCTCTAACTAAAATAAGACTATAGCTCATTCTAAAAATGTACGTTGATTTAGACAATTATTCCTTTTAGTTAACAAACACAAGCAAGACAAAGAATTTGGGAAAAAAACACAAAATCGAATCATATTCAATTTTGTCTTGTGCATGACTGGGACAAGTTCGTATAATGTCCAGTCAGACTGGGAGTGACTTACAAAGGAGATCCAATCAGATCATTTCCTTTGAGAGATAGGGAAGTTGGGTTTATCACCGCTAAAACAATAACTGCAAGCATTTACCAAATGAAGAGGACACCTTTCCCTTTTTTTTTTTAAGAAATAATAATAATATTAAAAAAAATGTCAATAAAATGAATAGACACATTTTACTTCCGATGCAATCAGCAGGCGAGTCATTGTGACCTACTCAGTGGTCTTGTGGTTAGAGTGTCCGCCCTGAGATACCAAAGACTATAAAAATGGGACCCATTACCTCCCTGCTTGGCACTCAGCATCAAGGGTTGGAATTGGGGGTTAAATCACCAAAATGATTCCCGGGCGTGGCCACCGCTGCTGCTCACTGCTTCCCTCACTTCCCAGGGGATGAACAAGGGTATGGGTCAAATGCAGAGGACTCATTTCACCACACCTAGTGTATGTGTGACAATCATTAGTACTTTAACTTTAATAATAATAATAATAATAATAATGGATTAGATTTTATATCACGCTTTTCTATTATTAGATACTCAAAGCGCTCACAAAGAAGTGGGAACCCATCATTCATTCACACCTGGTGGTGGTAAGCTACATTTGTAGCCACAGCTGCCCTGGGGTAGACTGACAGAAGCGAGGCTGCCAGTTTGCTCCTACGGCCCCTCTGACCACCACCTATCATTCATTCATCATCATCGGGGGCAATGGTGAAGTGTCCTGCCCAAGGACACAACGGCAGCGACTTGGATGTCAAGAGGCGGGGAGCGAACCTGCAACCCTCAGGTTTCTGTCACGGCCGCTCTACCCACTACGCCACTTATCTACACAACTGTAAGTTGGCCAAAGCTAATACTATCAAATTACTTCTATTACTGTTACTATGTGAACTACTAATATACTTTGCTTGGTTTACACAAAAAAGAAAGATCTTAATTTTGTTTTTATACTAATAACTCACTTCTAAGATCAGGGGTGTCCAAATTGCCCGAGCATACTTGGATTTTTTAGTATGCGGCCCTCGGTGGAAAAAGTTTGGACAAACTATGACAAAATGATTACTAAACTAGATTACCGGTTAGTACTTTTAAAAATGAGGACTTTCAAGTGATAGTAACACTGCGTAGAAAGCTAACTAAAATACACAATCTGCTTGACAAACTCTATGAAGCTGAAACACAAAATAAAAAAATGCCTACAACATATCCATTGACAAAAAATGACGAACTATAACATTCCTGACCATAAACTCATACTGGTTTTGCAGGTAGCCTAAAAAAAAGTACTTTCAATTAAACAATATTTTATACTTTCAATTATAGTCCAATAAATGTACTATAATTTGTGTTGACTAAACTGTTGTGAAATTTAATTGACTAAAACTAAAATACATTTTCGTCAAAAGAAACGAAATACAAAAACTGCTGTCAAAATCAACACTGATCAGATCACCTTTAGTTGTCTGTGGGTTAGTTGGTTAGTTTTAGCGACGCAAAAAATACTTAACTGTTTTCATTTCTACTTTGGGTTGGGGTTGGCATAGAACCCATTTGATATTGGTGCAGATCTGGACAAAGATGAATACAGATTGAATACATGTTTAGCTTTGTCATACAGAATGTCAGTAACAACCCATGTGTACCATTTTATATGTCATCCTGCATGAACCAACCTGCTAAACAACAAATACACTTCACAAAAGTGAGTCCACCCCTCACATTTGTATAACCCAGTTACATTTCAGCAACCATTGTATTTTATCTTTTCAAACCACTTTTTCTGGATTAGGTTATACCTCATTATGACGCCATCACTGTAGTTCTTTGTTAACTAACACAGACAAAGTCTCTGTATTTGCCAACAACAGTTTTTAACTTAGGTAAAAATGATGTTACATTTTCATGTATCTATTTCACTCATCGTTTATATGTATTTGCCATTGTTTTCTGCATGTACAACTTAATTATTCTTGAAAAAAATTCAATTCCTGGAATTAATCGATTGGATTTGTCTCATTCTTTTAGGAAAAAATTGCTTCAGGTTTTCGTATGCTTCGGTGTTCGTTTGACATTTTGAAAGGAAATACAGGACTAATGAGAACTGAGGTACCACTCTATACAAAATGGTTGCTGAAATTTGAGTGAGGCGAGTCGTCACTTTTGTAAAATAATGTATGTACAATGAATGATCAAAACATGCCAAAAAATAAAATAATTTAACAGTTGGCCTTTGTGGAGATGTTTGTGTTTTGACTTGGTTATGGAATAGAAAGATGATCCATCACCCCTTTGTTATGTTTGTTTGCTATACAGAACTGTATAGCATTTTATATTGTGTTCAAAATATATAAACTTTTACAAAAATATGGACTTTTGTTGAGGTTGCGACTCACTATTCATGTTTACATTGTTTCTTATTAAGAAATGTGCTGCAGTATAAAATCTTTCCTATTTACAAACCCTGTCCAAAAAACATTTAAGTTTCTATATCAAGTTTCCACTGTATATCACATTCACTCCAGAGACCTATTCCTTTTATAGTATTTATTACATAGATAGATAGATAGATAGATAGATAGATAGATAGATAGATAGATAGATAGATAGATAGATAGATAGATAGATAGATAGATAGATAGATAGATAGATAGATAGATAGATAGATAGATAGATAGATAGATAGATAGATAGATAGATAGATAGTACTTTATTGATTCCTTCAGGAAAATTAAAATTCCAGCAGCAGTGTACAGAATTGATATATAATTTAAAAAGTAAATAATGGAGGTATACATGGAAATACAATAGAAAATATAACAATAAAAATAAAAAGTAACACTAAGAATAAAAATATAACAGTAAAAATAAGAATACAACAAGAGAAACTAGGCAATAGTGACCATGTTATGAAATAAATAAAAATGAAGAAAAACAGTAATACTGTCGATTATATGAAAGATGTGATGTGTCTATTGCACCTTTAAAATGTATTGCACTGTTTTGTGTTGCAGTTTATTTCAGTATTGTTATTTTTTTGTGTCCCCTGTCATCCTAGTACTACCCCCCCACGCCCCACCTCCCATCCCCCCAGATAGGAGTTGTACATTTTGATGGTGTGTGGGACAAAGAACTTTTTTAGTCTATTAGTCCTGCACTTGGGATGAAGCAGTCTAGTACTAAAAAAACGGAAGTTCCCATATCATACAGTATTCCAAAATGTAGTGTATGAAAAACTGAACTAGTGGTCCCCGTGCATTGCACGGAATGACAGATGGTCTTGTGAGGACACTCACCCTGAAGAGGCAGCACCTGACCGGCTAGTATCATGATGGAGAGCTGCAGCACCAGCTGTGGGGCGCTCTTCAGGAAGGACTCGAGCAAACGCAGGATACTGATGTCGGCGCTCTCAAACATCATGCGCCAGTAGTAGTGACGGCGCTCGGGCTCCCTGTGCCAGCGGCTCTGCACGCCCAAATACAGGGCTCGGACGTACCTGGGCGACAAATTTATATCATGTCATTTGCTACAGTTGCCTAAAGCAGGAGTGTCCAAACTTTTTCCACTAAAGTGTCGCACACTGAAAAATCAAAGAATGCACGGCCGTTTTGATACAATTCATTTTCAAAGCCAACAGAATATATGTTTTTTTCAAAACAGCCTGCATGTCAGATTTGTGTACTAAGTGGGGGTGCTTGATAAACACGAGGGATTACGCCGTCACACCAACAAACATGGCGTTGATCATTTGGGACTTCTTCATTGTTTTCACAGAAAGACATTTAGCGTGCTTTTTGCACCAAATGTTCTGCAAACATTCTATGAGTAGGGAATAAAACCATCACGCTTCAACACAGACTATCTTTAAATCTCAGTAAAACTAAAATAATGCTATTTGGGAACAGTAGAAGAGAATGTCAAACACAAATACAAATAGACGGAATAGAAATTGAAAGAGTAAATGAAACCAAATTTGTAGGTATAAAGATTGATGATAAATTGAACTGGAAATCTCATGTAAAAAATATACAACATAAAGAAGCAAGAAACACGTCAATAATGAATAAAGCAAAACATGTTCTAGACCAAAAATCACTTCATATTCTCTACTGCTCACTAGTGTTACCATATCTGAGTTATTGTGTAGAAATATGGGGAAATAACTACAAAAGTACACTTCATTCATTAACGGTGTTACAAAAAAGATCAGTTAGAATAATACATAATGTTGGATATAGTAAACATTCAAACCCTTTATTTATTGAATTAAAAATACTGAAATTCCACGACATAGTGAATTTGCAAAAAGCTAAAATTATGCACAAAGCAAACTAATCTGCTACCCAAGAATGTACAACAATAGTTCTCAACAAAAGAGGAGAAATATAATCTTAGAAAAAAATGTAATTTAAAACATTTGTACGCATGCACAACACTTAAGACCTTCAGTATATCAGTATGTGGAATTAAATTATGGAATGGATTAAGCAAATAAATCAAACAATGTACTAATATGATCCACTTCAAGAAACTCTTCAAACTTAAAAGTGTTTACAAAGTACAAAGAAAAAGAACCATGATAAACATTCTGAATTTATTTAATCCATCCATTCTGTTTCAAGATAATCTTACTCATCTCACCATATAAAATATAACTTACTTCACCAAATATTATTTATTTTTATTGTTATTACTTATGTGGTATATTGTGAAAAAATTGAGAACAGGAAGAGAACAAAAGTTTTAGCAACTGCTATGTAAAGGAAAAGGGGTAGGATTAAATGAGCTCTGCTTCTTCCTACTCCTTTTCGAACATGTTGAATAGAGAAACTGGAAATGGTGATGTATCATGTTGTATGCATGCATGTTCCAAATAAACTCAAACTCAACTCAACAACTCTACACATTAAATCTATTCAGTAACCTGAAATGCCCACATCGCTTAAAACAGTGTTTTCAAAGCCTGAGAAGACATCTGCGCTGGTAAAGAAGCGGCCTCAAAGAAAGGTGAGCACGAACTAGATTAAAATCTACATAAAAAAAATCATAGCTACAAATGGGTTAGTCTGTATTATTATTGAAAAGCAGAAGTTATCTGTATCGGTATCTGCTTAATAAAACATTTTGCATTCCTAGTTTTAAACGTCACCAATTACACTTTTTTCCCTGTTACTATACTCCTATTTGCTCTCTTTTTATAAATTGTATCTGTTTTTTTGTAATAGTATTTTTAGAATGTGCGCAAACGGACCCCGAGCCACAATTTGGTCACACCTGGCCTGAAGTGATGTTTAACATATTTCTTATGGAGATGAAAGTTTGACTTGTGAGCCCCAGAGAGATTCCGACTGTTTTGAGTTTGAACAGCGACATTAAAAAAGGGAACATGTAGAGATGTTCTGCGCTTCAAATCAACTCTGTCAGATGGCTGCAGCGGGGAAACAAATAAATGCACTCAGTCCAGATTGGAGATTGAATATTAGGCAAACACAGCTCAGTGTAAATCCCTTGTTGACATGGAACCCCCCCCCCCCCCAACACACACACACACCGCTGCTGCTATGGTGACCTTTCGTTACTAACATGTGGGAGACACACAGGCCTTTATGTAAACACAGTTCAGCACAAATGTGTTTTCTCTCCAGATATGGAGGTCTCATGTGTGAGCCAAGCACACCTTCTGTGTGTGAAGCTATAAACGTCTTATCGCCTCAGGGAGAAGCATCACATGATGTCAACAAGCTCTGTGAACCATGATGGGGTTTGCATAACCTTCGGTTGTTCTACTTCCTGCTGCACAAAGGTCAAATGCACCTCCCTGACTGGATCCTGCAGACACTTCACCTGCCAGCGCATCAATGACGGATCATTCTTCAGTTAACTGCTAAAACAGGAAGAAATTGATGCGTATTGTCACTCTCCTCCGAACCGGAGGACGACTTGGCGGTGTGACTGGATCAAAGGAGACAGCGGTGACGCATCGTTGAACCAAAGCTTACTTTATTGACAAGCGAGCGTCACTTACGGGTTCTGCATTACCTGGAGGTGGCCTAGCCCAAAGATGTCTATTTCCTTCCTTGGAGCAGCCAAGCAACCAGTTTCTATAGAACCTCATGATGTCATCTCAAGTCTTTGAGTTTGTGCTGAGGAAGTTGACTCCATCCTGACCATGTAAGGGCCTGATGGTGCGTGTGTACGTCTTCCCTACACATAGGCCATTACCCCGGATTTCCACTGGATGCGAAACGGCGGCGGATCGGCACCCACACTGCGCCGGACTGTTTCCATTTTTATCCAAGTCTATGCGTCCGTTTCCACCGCCTGCGGAAAGTCACCGACACGCTGTTGACGTTCTGCATTTAAGCTCTAAATATACGCAGAGCTTCTATATTTGCCGGTCGCAGTAAGAAATCCATTCAATTTAGCTAAAATGTGCTTGTGTTGGACAGGAAGTCATGCACAAATACAACAATTATCGGGTTTACTTTCAAAATAAAATACAGTACTCCGTTTTTAAGGCGTATCGTATTTTACATTTTGAAACATCTTAATGGGCGGCGACGGACATGAAGTCAACTTGTCAAAGGTTTTCAGGTGTAATTTCACCTCGTTGACACAAATGGATGAGCACATGCTGATTCTGGAAGACCCAAAATTTTATACAGGCATATCCTGGGCAGCTACGTGGTGATTTTGAGGCCTGTGTCAAACACCAGCTGATACAGGGACCGGGAAAGCAAGGCAGTGGTTGTTGGGGCGCGCTTGCCAGGGATAATGTTACTGTTGTATTGTTGCTTGCTACAAAAAATAAAGTTGTTTGTCTTGGCAAAACTGTTTTTGGTGTTGCCGTTTAGCACCTGTTTTTAATGGCAGGACCCAGTTTATTTGCTCATGCTCTTTTGGAAGTAACACAATAGGTTCGCTTTACTACAGCTTCCCTTACTACATGATTAAGCGCGGAGATCTCGTAAAAGTCTGTGCTATTTGGCTGCACGACGGAGCCACAACGGTGGCGGTGCTGCTCCTTGGCGGTTTCGTTCAGCAGCCGTTCTGCATCCAGTGGAAATCTGGGGTTAACCTAAACATGTAGACTCTTCCCACGGATGGGGCTGTTATTTTGCATTCCATAGGCCAATCTACAAGCCTTTATCTTGTGAGAGCTAAGGTAGTCCACATGTGATGATGATGTATATTCGATGGTCGTGATGGGTGATGAGCCAAGGAGACGCCAAGAGGAATCGTCAAACAAAAAGCTTTAATTGTTTCAGCGAGCCTCAGACAGGAACTGCAGTTTCCCGGAGAAGGAATGGGCCAAATCTCTTCTGAATGTCCTCTAGGACCACAGTGACTAAATACCCCTTGCCGGAAAACCCCCATTCTTTGTAACTCTACCCTTGGAGACGGCCAGTCTGGCCGGTTCAAGCTTTCCTTGACAGTATTCCTCTGATCAGTTTGAGTCGGGTGACCTCCGACCCCCTATCATCTACTTCTACCTGTAGGGCTTCTTATCAGATATTGCTGATGTTTTCATTTTCTCTTCTGAAATCCAAAAAGAACACTCCAAACACAAGCACAGACGAAGCAGAAACAGACTTTGCTTTTTCAAACTGTTAATCATGCTAAAGTGATTTGGGATCCTGCAGTGAAACCCAAAGGTATTTTGGGAAGTCATTTAAACATCCGAAGCCTAGTTCCCAAGTGTGATGAAATAAGATTATTACTGTCCGAGTCTAATCTTGATTTTCTATGCATTAGTGAAACATGGCTGCATGATAACATTTTAACCAGCATAATCAGTGTTCCAGGATATAAATGTTTTAGAAGGGACCGAACTGTGGGAAGGGGAGGGGGCGTACTGATATATGTCAAGGACTCACTTAATGCAAAGGAAATTCCCCTGACTGCTGATATATCTACTGAATGTTTATGTATTAATGTCACACTATCAAAACATGCAATTCAATGTATTGGTGGTATACAGCCCTCCATCTGTATGCATTGTAACGCTATGCGAAGACTTAGATGTACTGTTTAAGAATTTTAAAAATAACAGTGAAGTACTTGTCTTCGGAGACTTCAACTTAAACTGGCTAGACAAAGACTGCAGAAAAAAACTAAAAGACCTCACATCTAAACATGACTTTAGTCAGAAGATAGAAACCCCCACACGTATCACTAAAAACACTAAGACACTAATTGATTTAATCTTCACAAACAAGCCTGACAGAATCGTAAAAACGTACAATCTAGTCACCGGCTTGTCAGATCATAATCTGACATTAGCTGCAAGAAAACTCACAAAGAAACGTCTGACGCCAATCAACAACTGCATTTGAAAACGAATTAAAGGGTATTAATTGGGACGAGCTCCAACAACATGACCAAGTACACGCCTGTTGTAATCAGCTAATGTCTACTATCGGACGCATTATTGATAAATGTATTAGAAAGCGAAAAAAATCCCACAGAAAATTTCAGTTACCATGGATTAATGATGATATCCGGAAATTAATGAAAAAGAGAGATTATGCCTTAAAAACTTTTATCAAAACTCATAGTGACACCGATTTGAAAATATTTAAAGGCTTGTGTAGCGCTATCACCAAATGACTATCGCCCCATAGATCTTCTGTGCCAGTGCATTGAGCAAGTCAAACACTGGATGTGCCAAAATTTCCTACAACTAAATGAAGATAAAACTGAGATAATTGTTTTTGGTGCTAAAAAAGAAAGGTTTAAAGTCATCCAACACCTTCAATCACTGTCCCTGAAAACCTCAAATAAAGCCAGAAATCTTGGGGTTATTTTAGATTCTGATTTCCATTTCAACAGTCACATCAAATCAGTAACAAAATCGGCCTACTATCACCTCAAAAATGTAACAAGACTTAGAGGGCTCATGTCAGCTCAAGACTTAGAAAAACTTGTACATGCCTTTATTACCAGTAGGCTAGACTATTGTAATGGTCTCCTTGCAGGTCTTCCCAAAAAAACTGTCAGGCAGCTACAGCTTGTTCAGAACACTGCTGCTAGAGTTCTAACAAAGACCAAAAAATGTGAGCACATTACACCAATTCTTAAATCCTTACATTGGCTCCCTGTACATCAGAGAATAGATTTCAAAATCCTCCTGCTCACATATAAATCACTACATGGTCTAGGGCCCAAGTATATCACTGATATGCTCCCACTATATACGCCCTCTAGATCACTAAGATCTTCTGAGACCAATCTGTTAGCGGTTCCCAGAGTAAACTCAAATCAAGGGAGAGCATAATTCAGTCACTATGCAACAAATAGCTGGAATAAACTTCCTGAAGATGTCAGACTTTCCCCAACTCTGACTACTTTTAAAACTAGACTGAAAACTTTTATGTTCACCTTAGCTTTCAGCTAAATCTTTTAACCTTTTAACGCCCGCACTGTTTTTATTTTTGTCTGCATTTTAATTTTGCTTTTATTTTCTTTCATTTCACTTTGTTGTCTGTGAAGCACTTTGAGTCTGACTTGTGTATGAAAAGCGCTATACAAATAAAGTTGCCTTGCCTTGCCTTGTGTAATCAAGTAGTTAAACAGCTCAGAATGTCCCAATCAAACTATTACATCAACATGCTATTAGAGGCTAAAAGAAATGGCAAAATGATCTGGAAACTACTACATAGCCTATTAAAACCAGAGGGTAACACCACCCAAAACCAATATAAACTTAAAGTAGGAGACAAAATCATTAATGATTGTACACAAGTCTCAAATGAGTTCAATAAATTCTTTATAGAATCTGTGAAAAACCTTTCGTCTAGTTTTTCTTGAATGATGACCAAACAACAGACATACCTGATGAACAAGACAGCTCATTTCAGCTCAAGGAGGTTAGTCAGACTACTGTCCTAAATGCCATACATGACCTAAACACCACATACTCAAAGGATATTTATAACCTAGACACACCTTTTCTTAAAAAATATAGCGGCATCCTTATACAGCCTCTTACCCGTCTTATTAATATTTCCATTAAAACAGGGCAACTCCCAGATGGATGGAAAACTGGACAGGTAATAGCACTTTTAAAATCAGGTGATGCTGGAATGACATCTAACTATAGACCTATCAGCCTTCTTCCAGTTTTATCTAAAGTCCTGGAGAAGATTGTTTCGGAACAACTAACGCACAACCTTGAGACAAATCACTTTTTTTTTTTTTTTTTTCATAAAGAAATATAATCATGTGTGCTTACGGACTGTATCCCTGCAGACTGTATTGATATATAATGTATATATTGTGTTTTTTATGTTGATTAAATTTAAAAAAAACTAAAATACATATATATATATATATATATTTTATTTTATTTCTTGCGCGACCAATCTGTCCTGGTGGTTGGGGACCACTGCCGTAGAACATCTTTTGCCCAGACTGCCTTTTCAATAAAAGGACCACAACTATGGAACTCTCTACCTGACACTTTGAAAAGTATACCTGCACTTGTCACTTTCAAAAAACAAACACAATTATGGCTAGTTGAGCAACAATCGTGTTCCCATGTTTAGTTTTGACTAAATTTTACTAATTGGTTTTTATCTAGCTAGTCTGCACTTTGTCTGTGTTATTATTATTATTATTGGCTTTTATCTAGTTTCCACTTTGTCTGTATTATTTCTATTATCAATATTATCGACTCATCTTTGCCTTATTCTATTTTCGTATTTTAATGATGTTGGATCTGTGTTGTTGTTGTTGGGGACAAGTGTTATAAATTAGCTTTGGCTACAAACACTATGATGCATACATTGGATAACTGTTTCAGATGTCTATGTTTTTGTATCTCTCCCTATTTCAAATAAACCTCTATAATAATAATAATAACAGCTGCTGTCTTTTAAATTCCCCAATGTCCTGAGTGCAACGCCACCCACTCTGGAACGAGCTGTGAGTGACATTTGCAGATTTGCCCTTAGTAGAATAATCCTTCAAAGGATTCTGTGACCAAATGCAAACACATGCTACTTCACATTCATATAAGAAAATTGTATAGGGTATAATTTACCTCAATGTCAAACTAATGTCTACACTTTATTACCTGGTCACAATGATGTACGCCGGTACACCAACACTGGTTGCCTGCTTGCTCCAAGAGGAATGGAAAATATCACCCTATGGCAGGGGTCGGCAACCCGCGGCTCTAGAGCCGCATGCGGCTCTTTAGCGCCGCCCTAGTGGCTCTCTGGAGATTTTTCAAAAATGTATGAAGAATGGAAAAAGATGAGGGGGAAAAAAAATCTATTTTTTTGTTTTAGTATGGTTTCTGTAGGAGGACAAACATGACACAAACCTCCCTAATTGTTATAAATCACACTGTTTATATTAAACATGCTTCACTGATTCGAGTATTTGGCGAGCGCCGTTTTGTCCTACTTATTTTGGCGGTCCTTGAACTCACCGTATAGTTTGTTTACATGTATTGATTGATATAACTGGTATAACTTTCTCCGACTTTCTACGACGTGTTTTATGCCACTTTTTCTGTCTCATTTTGTCCACCACACTTTTAACGTTGTGCATGAATGCACAAAGGTGAGTTTTGTTGATGTTATTGACTTGTGTGGAGTGCTAATCAGACATATTTGGTCACTGCATGACTGCAAGCTAATCGATGCTAACATGCTATTTAGGCTAGCGATGTGTACATATTGCATCATTATGCCTCATTTGTAGCTACATTTGAGCTCATTTAGTTTCCTTTAAGTCATCTTAATTACATTTATATCTCATGACACATGTAATATGGCTTTTAATTTTTTGCGGCTCCAGACAGATTTGTTTTTGTATTTTTGGTCCAATATGGCTCTTTCAACATTTTGGGTTGCCGACCCCTGGCCTATGCAAACCATGCTATGTACTAATATCAACACAGTATAATCCTCTAAATGAGCGCACACACATACACGCCCGGACTGCAACAAACGGAACCCACAAAGCAGCTTTAATGGCATTACCGGTAATTCAGCTTTTTAATGTGCTGCTGGACACACACCCAGGAGGAAGTAGGAAATCGATATCCGGCCGTCCAGCACAGAGAGACTGACATGGGCAGCTTATGATCAATTGATTTGCATCTGAAGCTTCCTCCCACCATAGCTCACATCAACGCCTCCTTCAGCATCTCAAGCCTGTCAAAAGCTACCAGGACACCCCTGCGCTCCAGCACTTTCCTCCCAGTCAGACCAAGCTGCTGACCCACAGACCTACTGCCTTCCTCCCGAGTCCCAATGAGGGACGCAACAAGACCGAGGACATGTATTTGTGGCTCCATTGATGGAGATGAGTTGATGCAATGTCCTGGGTGATGGTTGACCTAGAAGCTGGTCAGTGTGCTGATGGTGGTGGGTGGAGTCTATTCTCAATTCCAAAGCCGGACACAAACGTCAAACAATACAAGAAGACATGATGTAGTGTTGACTCTAAACACAAATAGATGGTGTGTAGTTACCTCCACACTTGAGCCAACTGGAAGATGTGAATGACGACCTGAAAGAGCCACATGAGCACTCTGCAGCAGCCCCCGGTGGCCGGCCCAGGCAGCACCCCAGCCGCCGCGGAGGTGCGGCCAGCGCCCCGCTCTGCACCGCCGTCCTTGTCACCGAAGTCGCTCCCCGCCGCCACCACGGCCGCCGCAGCCGTGCCGCTCTCGGGGGTGTCAGTGAAATCGTAGGCGAACCATCGGAAGCTCAACATCTGCACCACCACGGAGGGGAGCACCACAAAGACGAGGGTCAGTGCAAAGCACCAGTACTCCCTCCGAAGGTAGTAGTCGGCAGCCAGCCACAGGTCGGAGGCCCCGTCCGAGAAGAAGACCAAGAGGGCGCAGAGGGTCCAGCAGCAGTCCGACACGGAGTAGCGCTGCTCGGCGGGGAGGCGATGCGGAAGCGGAGACGGAGGACGGTGGTCCGACCTGGAAGGACAGTCGAGGGGGGGTTGTTTTCGCGGAGAGACGGCTGCACCGTCGGATTTCGCAGCCATGTTTGTCGGAGGGGAGAGTGAGTAGGAGATGGGAAAATGATGGAAGGGGGGAGGGGGTCGCGCAGCCTGTGGGTGTGTGGAGGCAAGGGAGGAGGGAGGGAGGGAGGGGGGATTGAAAGTAAGGAAGATGGGGAGGAACCGGAGCTCATCGATTCGCGCAGCCTGTGGGTGTGTGGAGGCGAGGGAGGATGGGAAGGTAAGGAAGATGGGGAGGAACCGGAGCTCATCGATTCTTTTACACTGTGGAATGCTGCAAATGACAGCTATATTGCATGGCTTCTACATGCACAATTCAGTTTTTAAATATTTTAAGGCAGAGATGGTACGGTAGTCTTTCTGGAACACAATCAGTCTGATGTATATGTTTATTATTGTGCAGTATAATTTGTTATATTGTATTTTTAATCTCCATACAGTAATTTAATTTTGTGTAGGTGTAACCACCAAATATAACAGCTATACAATATTTTCTAATCTGTATTGTAAGTGCGGTGACACTGGGGCAGCTTCAGCCTAATTTAAAAGTGCAGTGACGCTGTATTTAAACCTTGACCCCCTTCATGCAAAATCAAAAAGTATTCATTTTATGTTTTAAAAACACACACAGAAAATGATAAAAATGTACTGAAGTTTAATCATTCATTAAAGCTGGAAAAAGAGAAACAAGCAATATTCGAGGTGGCTTAGTACAATATATTTTTTATCTTCAAGACACATATTAGAGGCATTGCCCCCAGTCTGTCTATAAAATACTGATAGCCCCTGTGATATTCTGCAAAAACAGAAGTTTAATTATGAGAAACGTGGAAGGCTTGCAGGCTCTTTAAACCAAGTCACTTAGGAAATATATTGCATGAAAACATGTAAGTATAGCAGTGATGTCATTGTTAGTACAGAAATGTAAGAAGGCCAACATTTACATACTTTCTGTAGCAAAATCACATAATGCCCAAGATGGATGTACACAACCAAAACCCTGTGAAGTTGGTACGTTGTGTAAATCGTAATTAAAAACAGAATACAATGATTTGCAAATCCTTTTCCACCTAAATTCAATTGAATAGACTGCAAAGACAAGATACTTGACATTCGAACCAATAAACTTTGTTATTTTTTTGCAAGTATTAGCTCATTTGTAATTTGATGCCTGCAACATGTTTCAAAAAAGCTGGCACAAGTGGCAAAACGACTGAGAAAGTTGAGGACAGCTCATCAAACCCTTATTTGGAACATCAGACAGGTGAACAGGCTCATTGGGAACAAGTGGGTGCCATTATTGGGTATAAAAGCAGCTTCCATGAAATGCTCAGTCATTCACAAACAAAAATGGGGCGAGGGTCACCACTTTGTGAACAAATGCGTGAGCAAATTGTCCAACAGTTTAAGAACATTTCTCAACAAGCTATTGCAAGGAATTTAGGGATTTCACCATTTACGGTCCGTAATATCATCAAAAGGTTGAGAGAATCTGGAGGAATCACTGCACGTAAGTGGCAAGGCTGAAAACCAACATTGAATGCCCGTGACCTTCGATTTCTTAGGCGGTACTGCGTCAAAAAGCGACATCAGTGTGTAAAGGATATCACCACATGGGCTCAGGAACACTTCAGAAAACCACTGTCAGTAACTACAGTTGGTCGCTACATCTGTAAGTGCAAGTTAAAACTCAACTATGCAAGACGAAAGCCATTTGTCAACAACACCCAGAAACGCCGCCGGCTTCGCTGGGCCCGAGTTAATCTAAAATGGACTGATGCAAAGTGGAAAAGTGTTCCGTGGTCTGACGAGTCTACATTTCAAATTGTTTTTGGAAACTGTGGACGTTGTGTCCTCCGGACCGAAGAGGAAAAGAACCATCCGGACGGTTATAGGTGCAAAGTTCAAAAGCCAGCATCAGTGATGGTATGGGGTTGTACTAGTGCCCAAGGCATGGGTAACTTACACATCTGTGAAGGCACCATTAATGCTGAAAGGTACGTACAGGTTTTGGAGCAACATATGTTGCCACCCGAGCAACATCTTTTTCATGGACCCCCCTGCTTATTTCAGCAAGACAATGCCGAGCCACATTCTGCATGTGTTAGACAGGCCTGCCTGTAGTGCAGACCTGTCTCCCATTGAAAATGTGTGGCGCATTATGACGCGTAAAATACCACAACGGAGACCCCGGACTGTTGAAAAATTTAAGCTGTACATCAAGCAAGAACGGGAAAGAATTTCACCTGAAATGCTTCAAATATTGGTCTTCTCAGTTCCCAAACGTTTACTGTGTTGTTAAAAGGAAAGGCCATGTAACACAGCGACAAAAATGCCCCTGTGCCACTTTTTTTTTGCAATGTGTTGCCATTAAATTCTAAGTTAATGATTTGCAAAAAAAAAATTAAGTTTCTCAGTTCAAACATTAAATATATTGTCTTTGCTGTGTATTCAGTTGAATATAAGTTGAAAAGGATTTGCAAATCAATGTATTTCTGTTTTTATTTACGATTTACAGAACGTGCCAACTTCACTCGTTTCGGGTTTTGTATAACTTAACAGAACATGTTGAAATCCCAAAAATGTCTATATGTACAGGGATATTTTTAACATAAGCAGTATAAAACATGTCAATCTGATCGAATAAAACATACGTAAATTAATTGTCCCTAAAAAGACGTATTTGGGGGAAAATGTGACGACCATTGCCATCTAGCAAGCAGTCGAGTATATTTTGGCTTTCAAAGAATCCTTGGAATGTTGGCCGGGCCAATGGGAGACGTTATTCATTTAATGGTTCTGCTTCAGATAAGTGTGTCATTGCATTAATCCTAGGGATTTATTCAGCTATTTGTGAGTCACACATAAAAACTTGTCTATACACAAAAAGGATTAGATACCAATCAGACACATACATTTCCTCGTTTAGGGAGGTTTACAACTTAATACAGAGGGAATGTGATGATGATGTTCTCTGGGATGGAAACTGAAATATGACTGTAACACAGCATGGCCAGCAGATGGAGTCATTGCGCCCAATAGACTATCAGTAAGGAAAATTCACGAGTTATGTTGTGTAACATCACATTCTGATGTAGGGCTCCGAATACCGCCTGTCATTTCAAACTGAAGGGACCACTTATTAACCAAACTAATGTCCAAGTACACAACTGAACACTAAACCTAAAATATTCATTTAAAATATAGTACTCAGTGGGCGGTGGAGCCCTGCGCTTGGCTGGAATCGAAGGGATTTCAACACCCACTCACCTGGCCCATAGCTAATGTTTGTGACATTGTGTGTGTGTGTGTTGGGGGGTGGTTGGGAGTTGGAGGTGGGACTTTAGAACAGCGTGCAGCACTCCTTCTTTTTTGGCTTCTTTTCCATTGGAGTTTTCCTGTTAATTTGTCGCACCAGATCATAGAAAATCTAGAGCAAATAAAGATAAGTGAGCATGAAATAAACCCAATATTAAGTAAATATTATTGTGTAGATAAACTTACCTCATTCACATTGATCTTTGATTTGGCTGACGTCTCTAAAAAGGCACAGTTGCTCCACTGACGGGCCAAGTTCTGACCCTGCTCCTTGCCGACCACGCGCTCATCCTCCAGGTCACACTTGTTGCCCACCAGGATCATGGGAACCTGGCCGACCAACAGCTATTGTTGTTTTACATACCCAAAAATGACTCACCCAGAAGTGAGACACTTGTACTCAACAGGAGATACACGCACCAATTACCGTAAAAGAGCTGCTATGAATTAGTAAAACAATCCCAGCATGTTGCACATCCTCTCGCTATCCAGAGTTGAACACACAATGAGCAGAATGAACCTCTGACATTTGCCACAAAGTACCTCCTCCCTCGCTATGACTTTAACTCTAAGGTATCAACTCGGGCTGCACGATTTAGAGAAAAAAACCTAATTGCGAGTGTTCTCTCCTAAATGGCAATTCGATTTGCAAATGTTTTGTTTCATACATATAAATGCATGAAACTGAAAAAAAAGAAGTGAAGGAATCCTTCTTACTTTTAGACTGTCAATCAAAAACAAAATGGACTATCATTTCTGTAAGCAAAAATTTAACTTGAACATCATACGGTGCATTTCTTTCCCAGTTGGAAAAACTAGGTCAAACATTGTCTTTTTTTTGTTGCTATCACGGCATTCTTGCTCATTTGTCCGTGTTAATGGGCTTATATTGCCCATCTAATTTGAAGCTGAACTATTCCCACAACGGGACATTTGTCTTGGTAATTTAATTTTTTCCTCCAAATTTTTGTTATTTTACAGAACTTTTACCTGGCGAGTCGTGAGGCTCAATCTCTGTGCTTCCGAATCTGGCGGTCTTGCTCTCTGCCCACCGAAACAAAGATTGTGTATGACTAGGGGTGTAACGGTATTGTAGATACCATATATATATATATATATATATATATATATATATATATATATATATATATATATATATATATATATATTAGAGATGCACGGTTTGCGGACACAACCGCGGAGTCCGCGGATAATCCGCGGGTCGGGCGGATGCATGACGAAAAAAATAGATTTTAAATATATTCGGGCGGGTGGCGGTTGAACCAATTCTCTCGAATGTCTGCTGATTTTCACCCAATCAACAATAATAAGGGCGTGCCGTGTTGGTACTGCCTTTATCACCCTCTACAACATGTACAGCCAGCTGCTAGCCCAGTCAAATGTTGTGTGCGGCTTCTGCTTGCACACATAAGTGACAGCAAGGCATACCTGGTCCACAGCCATAAAGGTTACACTGACGGTGGGCGTATAAAACAAGTTTAACACTCTTGATATGTGCCACACTGTGAACCCACACCAAACAAGAATGACAAACACATTTCGGGAGAACATCCGCACCGTGAGACAACATAAACACAACAAAACAAATACCCAGAACACCTTGGAGTCTTAACTCTTCCTGGCTGAAATATACACCCCCGCTACCACCAAACCCCGCCTACCTCAACCGACGCACGGAGGGTGGTGGGGGGGGAGGGGGGTTCACAGTGTGGCACATATTAAGAGTGTTAAAGTTGTTCTATACCGCCACCGTCAGTGTAACCTGTATGGCTGTGGACTAGGTATGCCTTGCTGTCACTTACGTGTGCAAGCTGAAGCCGCACACAACATGTGACTGGACTGTCACGCTGTCTGTACATGTTGTAGAGGGTGATTAAGGCAGCACCATCACAGCACGCCCTAATTATTGCTGTTAGGATGCGACCCCATGTCTATATTATACCTGTATATATAACAACAGGCGGGCGGTTGTGGTTTTGATAAAATGTTAGTTCGGTTGGATGGCGGGTGGATGACGACGCATCTCTAATATATATATATATATATATATATATATATATATATATATACTTGTGCTCAGCTGCGAATAAGATAATATACACTTATTGCCATTTATTTATGAATAATTATGAACTGTTACAGGCATATCAAATAATATGGGTAATATCAAACATTTTAATTAATGGAATGTGGGAATATAAAAGGCATCGGGTGCTATCGGACGAGGCGAAAGCGGAAACTGAGGTCAGACGCCACGTGGACCACCTGTTAGCCAGATTGTTTTGCTGCAGAGCCACTACTAGATCATATCCTCATTTTTAACCTTTTTTGTGTATTTACCATGGGGCGGTATTGCTCGGTTGGTGAAGTGGCCGTGCCAGCAACTTGAGGGTTCCAGGTTCGATCCCCGCTTCCGCCATCCTAGTCACTGCCGTTGTGTCCTTGGGCAAGACACTTTACCCACCTGCTCCCATTGCCACCCACACTGGTTTAAATGTAACTTAGATATTGGGTTTCACTATGTAAAAGCATTTTGAGTCACCAGTAAAAAGCGCTATATAAATATAATTCACTTCACTACCATTGGCCTGTGGCAGGAGCTTATCCAACTACACTCAGGCCTAAGGCGGGATACACACTGGACAAGTAGCCTCCTGATAAACTGTCATCCAGAAAATATATTTGAAGCCAGCAAAGCCAAGCATCAGCTTGTCAAGTATTTACATTAATAAAAGTTAAAGTGTTTGATAACTTTTTTGAGAAACAGCATTTTCCAGATTGTTATAAACATGTCCACTGTGGAGGACACTGCTTCTCAGAAAGTAAAATTTAAGAAACACTAAAGGGAAAGTAATTGTCTTACACTGGATGTTCAAATTGTCACTTTAAAGACACGCAACTTTAAGTTTTTTTTTTATATATATATTTGCTTAAAACAGTGGATGTCCCAGCACAATTCTTTGCACTTAAAAATGTATGTTTGTAGTAATAAATATGCTTAGAAGATTTTGGCATTATGTTTGTGTTCAATTACAGTAATGTGTTTATCCTACACATTCCTGCCACTTCATTTTACACACCATAGTATTTTTAAGCCTTTTTTTTGGACATTTACCACTATAATATTATACCGTGGCCTTAATACCGTGATAATATCGTACCGTGAGATTTGATACTGTTCCATCCCTATGGATGACTGAAAAGAGGGCTCACTTCGTTAAGTTAATTCTACCGTTAAATAAACATGCCCAGGTGCTGAGTGCGACGCACAGATAGACTTATTTCTCCCTGTCTGAGATAAACGTGATTCTCAACAATTCTGATGGGCGATCATGCCTGTCACTCAAATGCCAGTGACGGCGGAGAAAAAAAAACCCTCTGCCTCTTGCGGTTGCATTATTGTGCTAATCAAAACCTTGATGTCGATTAATCGTGCAGCCTGAGTGTCAACTAATGCATAGATTCCCAGAAATTATTAGCTACAAATATCAGTAGTATGTAACAAGCATTTAGTATTACTAGACGCATCACACTCACGTCCTCTGTGTCCTTTACTCGCAGGATCTGCTCTCGAAGGTCCTGCAGGTCGTTAAACGTCGACTGTGCTGTGATGGAGTAAACCAGAGCAAAACCTTGGCCGTTTTTCATGTAAAGGTCCCTCATGGCCGTGAATTGTTCCTAGGGAGTAAAGTACCGCCATACAGCATGTCATTAGACTGTTGAGGTCACATAGTGAGGAAGTGTCTGACTCTACTTACGGTTCCTGCTGTGTCTAAAATCTCTAGCATGCATTGCTGTCCATCGACTTCCACTTGCTGCATGAGAAAAACATACAAACATACGTAAACAAACATACAATACTGCGCGGATGTTGAAAGCCACCATTAGATTTGGGGGTTTAGCAATAATGATGACCATACATAACTTGCTAGAAAGCTGTACTACACTATATACCAGGGGTGTCAAACTAATTTTAGCTCAGGGGCCACATGGAGGAAAATCTATTCCCATGCAGGCCGGACTTGTAAAATCATGGCATAATAATAAAAAAAATAAAGACAAAATTATTTTATTATTATTATTTTTGTCTTACTTTGGCCAAAAATAGAACAAGCACATTCTGAAAATGTACATCCATCCATGTTCTACCGCTTGTCCCTTTCAGGGTTGCGGGGGGTGCTGGAGCCTATTACAAATAATCCTCTTGGCAAAACACATCAAGTTAGTTGAAACTTCTGGAGGAAAAAAAATGGTGCAGTTTCAAAAACACCATGAAGAGTGCAAGGAATTTAGACTTTGTCTCAGCGTTTTACACAGCCATTCCTGTTTAGCATTCTCAGGCTAGCAGTTCACCATTAAAACACATGTTTGGAAAAGGAAGTGTTTCCTCAAACCGCCACATTGATGACATCCACAACTGCCACATCACATTCATTTATCATCATTCAAATATTACATTTATAATATAATCCAAACAATTGTCAAAATTACACTTTAATAGCCAAATTATAAGTAACAACTACAAACTTAACCAATGGTATATTTAAGCATAAAACAAAATAGAACAAACAACAAATGTAGAGACACACATTTTTACAATGAAGTTCAGAGGGCACATTGTGCAGTCAACAAATTGCGAGCGCTGCACGGAATTCTAAGTAAAAAGATCAAGTTGACTTAAGTCTTTGCATCTTACCGTTTAGTTATTTTATCTGTTGAGTGGATAATTTACAATTAAAGAAGGTATTTGTGTGTCACTATAGCACTAGTCTGCCGCCAGCCACAACAAGAGCAGCTGATTGCTTGCACCTACACTGATTGGAGTAGCAGCAGCCATACCAGACGGCGCTTAAAGTCAGCTGACGCGTCATCTTTAAACAGTGTCATGTGGGTTACACTGGAATTGCTATTGCGACATCCAGTGGACACCTTTAGAACAGCAGTTTCTTATTCTTATTAAAAAATTGCAGCTCATTTTTGTACTTTGCAAACTCATCTCAAGGGCCACGGGCCTGATGCGGCCCACAGTTTGTACGTTTGACACTCCTGCTATATACAAGTGGTACCCTTTACATCGAAGGGAGTGTGTGTCGCTCGCATGGCACTAAAAAAAAAGAAGTAAATAACAGAGGGTTGTAAGATGGACGGAAATGTGGGGTAAGTGAAATTGTTGTATTTTTTGTATTTAGTGTATTAGATTCAGCAACTAGTGTTTGGATCCTACTGTACGCAATATCTGAAGAGCATGGAAAAAAGCATTTCACTGTGGTGTATTCTGTATGTGACGAATAAAACCCTTGAACCTTGAACTTTGAGCTTAGTATAAAGATAAGACGGCAGGCAGAAAAACGAAAAGGCACTTTTTATATGAACACTGCCTCTCACACACCGCACAAGCGCCGTCAAGAGCCCAAAGACCAACTGCACAGGTACAACCTTCAAAATAAAAGCGTTGTGCGCTAGAGCCTATGGTCTCAGAAAAATAGCAACATCATGTTAGCCTATTCGCTTATAGCTCCCATTTCTGTATGTGACTAACAAGTTGGCAGAACCCTAGCTTTTAATTTAAGATGTGTAGCGAAGCATGTCTTCTTTTACAAAGTTCTACTCTGTGAAGTGGTGGAGGGATACACAGACCAGGTTTATCTTATAGCTAGGAGAGGGTTGGGGGTGGCATAATGTCCATGAGGAGGGAGGATTTTCCTTAAAGGGGAACTCCACTTTTTTGGGAATTTTGTCTATAATTCACAATCCTTATGAGAAACAAGAAGGCGACAAAAACACATGTCTTTTTAATGCATTGTAACTTGTAAAGAAACGTAAATAAAAGTCAGCTCACAATGCAGCCAATGGGAGCCATGAGTCATTGCGTCTAATCCAACCATAAAACCAAATAAATTGATAACTCAATGACGACAACCTTCTTCTTTTTATAAGTATACTTTACTGAGGGAACACAATAACAAACCGGCCACTGCCGTTCACATAACCGTCTAAACACCGTAGTCCGTGCATAGAGCAATGCATGCTGGGAATTACCGTAAATACACTAAAAGAGTGTACCATAATAATGCGCAATGCAAAAACAGAACATTTACATAAATAACCATCTAAAACCCGCCAACCTATATATTAACCAAGTATTAACGATATTGTTTTTATAAGCGCTAACGTTAAGGATCTACATTTAGCGGCAAATTTATCAGAGAGAGGCACCTTCCTTATGCTGCTGTATTGATACCCTCAGCTGGTGAGCTGCTTTCTCACCTCGGAGCTTGTGAAAGTTAAATCTAGATTATAAATCTTGCCTCTCACCTTGATAGTAAAATTATATGGACATAAACTGAGAAATTGGTACACTTTGACAGCCAACTTAGACCCGGAGATGGCGTGAAAGACACTGGTTTGCACCCACCCTTCTTTTCAACTCTTTGGGAGGACTGATTAATTCTTCATCTTTAACAGGGATGTATAAACATCCTAACAGTTAGCATTGTGGTGAGAGCATACATTGTACAGTAATTGATGTCTTATTATGTTTGTTGTATCATAAAGCCTGTATGAGTAATAATCAGTGTTGTTGAAGGAAAAAGTTAACGTTGTGATGCGTCTATGAAATGTATGCGACGCTGTATGATTGAAATGAGCAAAATAGGTAAATATTGCATGTTATGAATATGTATGTTACTACAGTACATATATACTTACAGAATGTATATAAAACCTTGATGGAAGTGTGTGGATGTTTTTTAGACTTTTATAGGCAGAATAGCGCGACTTCCATAGGCTCTATTGAAAGTGGGCCTCTGCTCACGTTTACTTAAAAAAAACGTGTGCGCTTGTCTAACATAATTGGGATTGTGAATGATGGCCAAAATTCCAAAAAAAGGACAGTTCCTCTTTAATGATTTCAGGAAAACATTAAACTTCAAAAGCAATCGTTTGAACAGACCTTAAAGAGAGGTGTCCACCATGTGGTTATCAGGCTACTTTCTGGTCCACAGACGATGAGGAACAGATGTGTGGTGACATGGTTCCACAGTGACTCAAATAGTTAGAATACATTTCTTGACCCATTTTACAAGGTTGAAAGAAAAACTGTGTTGTCTTTTTGCAGTTCTGCCAACTGTATCTGTGCTTTAATTTACTGTTCAAATGTGGAAAAAGTCACTTAAACAAGAAAACTAGAAATGGTCATTGTAAAGCACTAACAATTTGAACAAATATGCGTTAGTTTGATTTAAAAGTGATTTTAGACATATTCTAAGATTACCTTTCTGTAGGAGTCTTCGATTGTTGGGTCGTACTTCTCCACAAAAATACCTTGCACAAACTGGACCGTCTGGAGTGGACAAAATATGGCAAACATCAAGAAGCCATGAGATTAATGTCTCTCTTCTTTCATACACGTTTGTGTGTAATGTGTAATTTTTAAATCAAAGCAGTTGAAAAACATAAATCCCTCACCAGGGCAGATTTCCCCACGCCTCCTGAACCCAGTACCACTAGCTTGTACTCGCGCATGGTGGACAACTTCGGGGGACACTGCAAGGGTCTGTGAAAGGACAGAGTTGGTCAAAAGGGTGGAAGTGTCATGTTCAGCTGCAGTGAACATACTTCAGATACACACAGAACAAAGTTACCTTTTCCAAATGAAACTTTAAAAACGGTTTTAATGATAGTTGCCCTAAAACTTGGATGTAAATGGAATAGCATAGGCGTGTGCATTCAAGCCATCTTCAAATTGCAGCATGATAATGATCTTGTTCTTTGCAGCTGCAGAACATATTTCTCCAAAAGCAAAGACCGTACTGAGCCACTAAACAAAGCAGATGGTCTTATCAGGGGCTCATCTGCAATAGTGAACATCACATCTTACATCTGCAGCTTAAAATCTCATTTTTGGCCTCAAAGGTAGCTCTTTTCCATTCACTGCCATGGGACTCATGCTGTCATAGTAACAGGGTGTTGACGCTATAGAAAATGTAGCTGAATGAAAATCAAGACTAGCTTATTAACAAGAACCAATCTGGCTTAAAATTTGTAACAGACAGCAAGGTAACAGGAACTGGCAAGAGATCTTCAAAATTGGAGCGCAGCCGCCAGTCGCAGCCAAAAATAACTCCATGTCATTACAATATAGACGGGAGAGGTCATGGAGAACGACCCAACCCCCATAAGCTCAGCCTGCAAACCAGGAGGATGTTTTGGCAACTTTTGTCAAAACCTTTTGAAAAAGGTGACATAACATAATAGACTCCAGTGAAAAACTGAGTGACATACACTACACAGACAAGAGTATTAGACCACACTGCAAGTACAAGAAGAGAAAATAGAAGAATACCAAAGCTTCCACTCTTGTGGGAAGACTTTCTACAAGATGTTTCACTGTGTTTTCGGGACATTTTGTCCATTCATCCTGAAAATATCTGATGACGTCAGAGATATTGGACTGGAGAGAGGGCCGGAATGAGGGCAAAATGAGGGGTGTAGTCTGTGCGTCTGAATATTCTTGCGTTTGTGTATTTGCGTTTTGAACCACTTTGGAGTTTCTGTAGTGCATATATGGTATTGTTCTTATATGTCATTATTTGCAATTATAAATAGAAACTGATACCAGGAAAAAATATTCATTTATAGTAGAAGTCATAAAATACAAGAATTTAATTAAAATTTTACAGGCATAAACATATACAGTAGCTGCATTCGCATAAAGACCTAAGGGTCTTGTCAAGTTACTTTGAAGCAAATATTACACAAACTGAAATAGACACACAGATATAAGCCTATAATATCCTCGGTTCATTTTAATGGTTTATTATATCGGAATTATCAACGTGACGTCATAATTTCCATCATCGGTCAATAATTATCGGCCACCAATAATATTGTGCATTCCCTGTTATTAAATTAACTTGACAAAACAGCTCAATATTTTAACCCAAATGCAATTATATTGTCAGAAATCCATACAGGAACATTTTGTAAATTTTCTAATTGAATGCACATAA
The DNA here is from genome assembly GCF_033978785.1 of Entelurus aequoreus. Lineage (NCBI taxonomy): Eukaryota > Metazoa > Chordata > Actinopteri > Syngnathiformes > Syngnathidae > Entelurus > Entelurus aequoreus. The sequence goes on along the minus strand of NC_084737.1, from coordinate 36,216,849 downwards.
TACAATACTGAAATAAATTTAAAAAATAAATAAAAGCAACAGTATCAATAATAATGTTTTTAATCCATTAAAATGTGTTTTAAATTGATTCTCAAAAATGATTAATTGATTTAGAATCGGAATTAAAAAAATTGCAATTTGAATAGATTTTTTGAGCACCCCTACTGACCATATAACAACCCTTACAGCAAAGGAACATCCACCCATCCATCCATCTTCTACCGCTTGTTCCTCTCAGGGTTGCAGGGGGGCTAGAGCCTATCCAGGCTGCATTAAGGCGGAAGGCGGGGTACACCCTGGACAAGTCGCCACCTCATCGCAGGGTCAACAGATAGACAACATTCTCACTCACATTTACACAATAAAATTATAGTCCACCCTTTTTCTTGTACTTGATGTGTATGTATATCATATATTACATGATAGGGTGGAAGATTCACCAATAAGAATATGTTGTATTTATATCAAGGAGTAATACAATATGATAATCATACATTAATTTGCAGTCCAAACAGAGATTGTGAGGCACATGGACATCTCCTTTAGTAGCCCCGTTGAATGTATTAATGATACTTGGTCTTTGGTACCTTTGTCAAACATGAAGACAAACAATACAAAAAAACACTGTCACACTCGAGCAGCATTTGCAATTCTAAGTGTGACGTATGATGCTCCACCAGAAAACCCACACAGAAAGGGAGCGCGCACACAACTCCACAAAAGAGCCATTGTAATGACAGGACTCGAGTACACATACAAACAGAGATCAGAGGGTGTATACATCACCATTATATGAGGTGCACCTACAGTCAAAGGTATGCAATGTATTTAAAATTAAATCCCACACAAAAATCTAAACATCTTTACATATTGATGTTCTAATAATCAGATAGGGTTTTTTGATAGCATTGTATATTCATCAATGCTGCCAATGTGTAAACAGAAACCTAACCCTACTGACAAAGAGTGCTGTTTGCACAAAATGTGTGTCGTAAAACAAAGCGCACACACATACTGTGAACAGATTAACCTACTGTGAAGACAGCAGCTGCAGATGCCAACTCCTTCTACATCTGGGGAGGGGGGCCGGGAAATCCTTGGGTGCACAGATATCGGCGGGCAGGTGCTGAGGGTTCGCAGGGATCAACAAAGCTAGTCATTAATTCAAAAAGGGGAAGGTTTATTCAAATATTTGAAAAAATTGGAAGAAAAATAACTGTGTTGCTGAATTGGTACAACTTCAAAGTGAAGCCAATCTACCTGGTGACCTACTTTTGGAAATTAGCTGTCACATGTTCAATCAATCAATCAATCAATCAAAGTTCGTTCATATAGCCATTCTTCACAAGTGTCTCAAAGAGCTGCACAAGCCACAACGACATCCTCGGCTCAGATCCCACATCAGGGCAAGAAAAAAACTCAACCCAATGAGCACAATGAGATACCTCGGAGGGGACCGCAGATGCCCCCTCAACTCAAGGGTGAACGGTGCAACGGATGTCGAGTGGATATAGTTAATGTTGCGTTAGTCAACATATTTTTTAACAGTCTGGTGCTTTTGCAGTGAACTGTATTATGCAAATCAGCACAATACATCATCTGTATCACCTTTGGGAGTAAATGGACCAAAGTAAACGTCCCCAAACGCATCTTTTATGAGTCGTTAGAGTGTAAGCAAATGAATGAAGTCACTTTTGAAACAACACAATAGATTGGCACAGTGTTGGAGTGACACGATGGTTTCCTATTCCTGATCACTTACATTTTACAGCAAAGCGGTACTCCAAAAGGAAGGGTGTGGCTATTAGTATGAAAAACTTGCCCACCACACAAAACAAGTAAAACGCCAGACATGTTAACGTAACAGCAAATTTAAAAAGTTAATCGGTAAGTTCGGTTGGTGGAAAAAACATAGCTGATTGCTGTGAAAGTACTAGGTTAGTAATGTAGGAGAATACTAACTAGACAGGATGTTAAACACTGTTGACTAATAATGGATTGTCAGTATAGAGAAGCTGACCTCACAGTTTCACATTGGAGTTATATTACTACCCCAGGTTTACCCTCAAATATTCAGACGACGAGGTCACTTATCAACACTTTCGTGAACACTGGGAGCTTTAAATTAGCTAGCCAGTTAGCAACTAGCTGAACTCTGCTAGAGATCAGAAAACTTTTGTTTTCAACCATATTTGCTGGTAATGTCAACGATGATGCACATTTTTCAACATAGCGACGAACTTAACGCGCATTCACTTAAAACAGCAAAGGTTATTAGCGCCGACAACTAGTTAATCATTAGCTTCAAATTAGCAACCCTTCTAGCTTGTATGCTAATACACTGCATCTCACAAGGGTGGCTCCACTACGAAGAAGCCAGTGTCATTTTTAGGTTTTCAGCGGCGACTCCTAAGTGTTTGGGAAAAGTAATAAAAGTGGTAGACTTTAAAAATGTCTATCAAATCGCAAATTGTCCACGGAAGCCTTGCATCGTACTTACCGTGTTCCAGTCTGCTTGCCCTAAACCACACTGTGTGAATGTGCGGAAGAATAGAGATGGCGGCCGCTCATTGGTTTAGGCTCAGCCAATCACCGTGCTTCCATTTCAGGCACATATTTAAACATCTGAGGTTCATATACTAGTATAGTATAGTATAGTATAGTATAGTATAGTATAGTATAGTATAGTATATGAGGTTCATATACTAGTATAGTATAGTATAGTATAGTATAGTATATGAACCTCAAAGTGTTTTTCAACCACTGTGCCGTGAGATACAGTCTGGTGTGCCGTGGGAGATGATGTAATTTCACCTATCCATCCATCCATTTCCTACCGCTTGTCCCTTTTGGAGTGGCAGGGGGTGCCGGAGCCTATCTCAGCTGCATTCAGGCGGAAGGCAGGGTTCACCCTGGACAAGTCGCCACCTCATCGCAGGGCCAACACAGATAGACAGACAATAACATTCACACTCACATTCACACACTAGGGCCAATTAAGTGTTGCCAATCAACCTATTCCCAGGTGCATAATTGGATTAAAAATATTTTTGGCAAACCAGTAATTATAATCCGCAAATTATGTGCCGTTGTTGAGTGTATGTGCTGTCTAGAGCTCGGTAGAGTAACCGTGTAATACTCTTCCATATCAGTAGGTGGCAGCAGGTAGCTAATTGCTTTGTAGATGTCGGGAACATGGTTTGTCGTGATCACAATATGCAGACGACAGCGGGAGGCAACGTGCAGGTAAAAAGGTATCTAATGCTTAAACCAAAAATAAACAAAAGGCGAGTGCCACTAAGAAAAGGCATTGAAGCTTAGGGATGTCAATGCAAAAGGAAACTAAAACTGAACTAGCTGCAAAGTAAACAAAAACAGAATGCTGGACGACAGCAAAGACTTACAGCGTGTGGAGCAGCAGACGGCGTCCACAAAGTACATCCGTACCACGAATCGCTTAACGTGGACCCTGACTTAAACAAGTTGAAAAAGTTATTCGGGTGTTACCATTTAGTGGTCAATTGTACGGAATATGTACTGTACTGTGCAATCTACTACTAAAAGTTTCAATCAATCAATCAAACATGATAATCAATAACAAAATAGGAGCGCAAGACAGTAACTAAAACAGTACACACAGGGAAACACCAAAAAACTCAAAATAAGTCAAGGCGTGATGTAACAGGTCGTGACAGTACATCTACTTTGAGACAAGAGCTACAGTGATGCATGGTTGGTTATGGTTTGAATTTATATCCAATAATTGCGAGAATGACTTTTCACTGTCAATATCGGCTGGTGAGTTTAATTTTTTTCTGTTTTTTGCTAGTGGTGTGCCTCGGGATTTTTTCAATGAAAAAAATGTGTCTTGGCTCAAAAAAGGTTGAAAAACACTGTACTATACTGTACACTGCCATTTACTGTATGTATTGTCATGTCTGCCGGAAGCTTACTGCAAAAAAGAATTACGTCCGTTGATAGATAAATTAAATCAAATAACCTCCAGAGGTTGCATTAAATATGTGTCCTGGATGTACATAGTATGCCACAATAGTATTTTGGGTCAACGTTCTTTTTTTAATGCAATTTCCTTTGTGATGGAGTATCCAGTGACAAGGATTTTTCCCATATAATTTCCCTTTAAAAAATATTAATAATAATATTAATGTGTGCCCATGTTTTTTATACTACAATTGTACAGCTACATTAACATTGGAAAAGATAAAAGCATTTCACATCGTTATTTTAACTTTTCCTTGTTTTGATATTTTGTAAATTTTATGAGACACCTTCGTTAGTCCTGTTATGATCCATCCATCCATCCATTTTCCTCCACTTATCCGAGGTCGGGTCACGGGGGCAGCAGCCTAAGCAGAGAAGCCCAGACCTCCCTCTCCCCAGCCACTTCGTCCAGCTTATCCCGGGGGATCCCCAGGCGTTCCCAGGACAGCCGGGAGACATAGTCTTCCCAACGTGTCCTGGGTCTTCCCCGTGGCCTCCTACCGGTCAGACGTGGCCTAAACACCTCTGATACTATAATAATCAGTTTTTCTTCTTGGTTAATTTACACACATGCATTTCTGCAACATTGTATATATGAAGGTAGCCTGGAGCCTCTCCCAGCTTATTTTGGACAAAAGACGCATTACATCCTGTCCTAGTTTCCAGTCAATCACAGTGCATTTTGTCAACTTTTCATTAAAAGCATTTGTGAACTTTTCATGTCAATAGCCGTTCAAATGTGAAGTAGATCTACTGTACCATACCATTTGTACGTATAGATTTATGCTCATACGCCACAACAAAGAAAAACAGACAGCAAGCGCCCAAAAGGCTTGAAATAATATTCTAATCAAGGCTATACAATGTGTGGGCCTACTTTTGTCTTTTAATTTAATACATCTTTAGTGAGATATTTATGTAACTGTAAACCAGAATCCCTACGTATTCCATCACATACATAAATCTGTTGGTGGTTGATTTAAAAAAAAAAAAGAAGCTATATACTGTACTGCTTGCTACTGGTTGAGTTTGTAATGTTTGACAGCTGGCCAACAGTGAAAGTGCAGAATTTTAACTCAATTAATGTCTTGGCTCTAAATGGGTTAGTCCAAAACCAGCCAATCTGTTTATTGGGATGATTTGATTTATTTTGCTGAATGCTGCACTTCTTCAGCTTTCTGCTTTAATAGACAGCAATATTTTTTGTGTAAAATGTACTAATATTTACAACTATTCACTGTTTCTTTTACATCCAGCATACCCTTTGTCATTGTAGCATTGAGGGTTGAAACAGACTCCTCCATAGAACAAAATGAATTTATTCCACAATATAAACTATGCGAAATCCACACTGAGCATCCTAGACCAAGTTACACGCTGCCATGTGAGCATTCTTTCCTTCCAACCTGCTACATAAGCTCCCTGTAGCTGGCGTCAATCCATTTGTGTAACTTTTTGTACATCACATCATTGCTATGGCACCAACAATTCGATGGAGATGCATTTATGTCAAAGTATTGCTCAGATAAATAAACCTATTCAACAAAAATGGGAATAATTATATTAAGATGCATGTACTAAACATTGGATTTAAAAAAACAGTAGGTTAGAGAGGGGAAAACCTTGATTTCATTCTTATTAAATCTTGCTAAGCATGCAAAGAGGCTCTGGAGAAGATAACATTTAACCCTTGATAAATCTTTTACCTTTACTATACTGGGCGTGTTTAACATAACACTCTTGATATCCCATGCAGTACATATCATATCCTGCGCTATTTGTCCTTTTTTTTCATTTTGACAGCCACAAACAATTCATAAGAAGAAGTAAATATATATAATATGTATGTAAAAAATACAAAAAAAATCTAAACAATATAGTTCTTGACAACGAGTAAAAGAGAAGATAGCACCATTGTTACAAAAAGGTTGGACAGGTGTGGCAGGGTGTGACTAGTGGCACCTCAACTACTGTCCTTCGGGGAAAAAGCTCTTCATTTTCTCATGTGTCTGTCGCTCAGTGCACATCAGAGTCGCTCAGTGCACATTGGATACAAATGTAGTCTTCCTTCTCTGCCATCTCAGCTGTGACTCCAACGCAGACCTGATGAAACCACTGGTTGCAGCTACCGTCACACTGGACCCAATCCACCTGCGGGAAGAGCAAAGAAAACTACCTTTGAGACATGAGAGCACAACTCTGACCGTCCTGATATACATTTTTTGTCCTGATATACATTTTTATACATTCATTTGCATTTAGGCATTATCCCTCACCTCATCCCCCTCTGGAAGCTGACACCTCTCTGCGGGACACAACGCCATGTCTTCGTCAGACTCATCCGACTGTGAGATATCAGACCGTGCTGAAGACAAGTTTGACGTCTGTCTGCGAAGTAATTCTTTTTTATTTGTCTTCTGCCTTTTGTTAGAGTGCTTTCTGTCTGACCCCTTAGTATTTAGAGCTTTCCTCTCTAAATGCCTCTTTGCTTTCTTTTCTGGAACAAACACAGGGTCCCTCATGTCATCATCCTAAAAAAAAGAAACAAGTTAGCAATCACACAAACTGACATTCTTCTTTAAAAAGGGGAGTCACAGAAGTCAGATATTTCATTTGATGGTACCTGGATATTTTTTCCCTGAGAGTTAAATTGTATACGTTGATCGCAGTCCGTGGGGTCGTCTTGCCGTGGAGACATGCAAGTGTTTGTGAACTGGCTCGTGGCTCTTTCCAATAAAACATGGTGGAGGGTTTGGACTTCTGGTATTGACACCTGTAAGAGGAGACCTTCCACCATCAGCTCCTCCAGTTCCTGACTTAAACCTGTTAGACAAATACACAAAGCATAAGTATGAGTTCCACAGAAATGACAAAGAACAAAATAGTTTAAGGCTCTGGTGACCCTGACCCTGCAGCGGAATGCATCTCTGCTCGGTATAGAAAACCGTCTGAGCAGGATTTGTCTTGTTCCACTCTGGAGTCAAATAAGGTGCCTGAAAGAAAATAAAGTAACCGACTTTAATCACTGAAATTGACATCATATGAAACAAAAAGTGGCACAAGGAGATGATGACCGACCTGAGTGTTCTTGTAACTGTCAGAGGAGCCAGATGCACAACGGGTCAGAGTTGGAGGTGATTCTGCTTCATTATCCACTTCAGTCAAATTATAGGACTGTAGAATTTCCTGAGCTTGATACTGCCAATTAACTGTCCTCTCAACCAGGTTTTGCAATGCGTCTCCCTCCGGCAAGCGAACCCCAAGGTGCCTCAGGGACTCAAATAGAGGGAGAACTTTGTCCAACGAGGGCTTTCTGGATCGCAGACACTGTGGACACAGCCACGGCGGTGTTTCACTCAGATCTGATTTGTCCCTGACACACACGCTGTGGAAGGCGTCTCTGCAGAGTTCACACTGCAGCATGGCTCCCATGAGCACCTTTTGACAGACGCACACCTTCAAGTCCATGCAGTCTGCAGTAGGGAGGAGTTTCGACTCATTTGCCGCTCTTAAAATAGAGATTGCCTCCATCTCCCTGACCTGCAGCTCCTCCAGAGTTGTATTCTAAAAAAGAAGAGACTACTTAAAAAAAAAGCATTTCAACAGTATTTTCCTCATGTATTATGTATGTATTCACTGTATTTCTTAAAATAGGTGTCTCAGGGCATATACATACTTAACTGCATTAAGTACCAGCATTATTTGAAGTAAGGCATCTATTTGAGAGCATGACTTTGATAGCACAAAATCTTGTTTAGTAGGTATACTGTTGTCTGTTGCTTACTCAAGGGAGAATTATCACCTTTGTATTCCAGTGGGAATAAAATGTGTAATTGCCTCACACGAGCAGTTCCTATTTTGTGTCCTTTCATTCTTTATTTCTATGAATAACGCAGTACAATGGGAGGATGACTTATTATTGTCTTCTTAATTTCCAGCACTTTTTTCAACATTGCAGTTAAATTAGCCAAGAGTGAATGAGCCTCAAACTATATTCAAATTCCCACATGTGTAAGACCATGATGATTTTTGTTGCAAGTTTATTAATTAAATGTTTTTTTTTAAATGGTTTTTTGAGAAATAATAAAGCTCAACTTTGTAACCACGTTTTCCAAATCTGCAAATTGGGGATGGTAAAGAATGTGAAGAAAACAAAAGTGTACGATGGAGAGAGGATCTACCCTGTGGCACTACTTATTTTTTCCTGATGGGAAAAAATGAGGCATCCATTTGACGCAACCGGCAATTACTTGAGTGTCTATTAAAAAGGGAGGATAAGCTGTGTTTTGCCCTTTCCCCCCCCCACACATACAGTTGGTTAGTTTACGGCAACTTACAGCAGAGGCGGAATCCTTGGCGTCTGAAAGCACTTTCTCCAAATCAATGGCGGTGTTAAGTCTCAGGGTTTTCTTATTATTACTTTTAGGTGAGTCCTTCCCTTTCTTGGCCTTCCTCTTGAGAGAACTTTCGTTTCCAACTTCACATCTTGGACACAGGACCTTTGATGAAGGACACAACACAAAGCCATTACCTTTTTTCATGGGTTCAATTATAATTTTTGAGTAATTTACCTCAAGCAGGGAATGGGCCATGTCTTTCTGAAGGAAAACTAAAGCAGCAGATTCCTTCCAGTTTTGCACCTCTGTCATTAGAGACTCCAGTCTATCCAAAGGCTCCAGGTGGATTTGAACAGCTTGTCCTCGCAACACCATATTAGATAAGTTGTCCAACATTAGTATGCGGTCGTTAGCCTGAAAAACAGAACGTTTTCATGGGTAACACTTGCTACCAAACGTCCAAAAAAACAGTTGAATGTGTCCTGACCTGAAGTTCCTCAGCTTCCTGAAGCCACTCTTGAGCTTTTCTGATGGTATCTTTCAGCAGAAGGCAGTTTGGGAGGTGAGCGGAGATTCTAGACGCCTCCTCAGCAGCAGCAATAAGGGTCTCAATGGAGTGAGGTGGTCTGTTGGGCAAAAAAACATTACATAATGAAACACTGTAAGTTATAAAAGTGGACACAATGAATTCCACATTCATAACGAGAACTGTTGCTGCATTTTGTTGAATCCACACAGGAAATGATTGTTCAAAAAACAAAACCCGTTGAATATATTTTAGACACAAGATTGTTGTTATTTTCCAAACTATGACTAGTTATATGACATTTCCCCAATAGGAAAAAATTTGTTTTAAACAGAATAAAAGTCAAAATTCAAAGCTAAGCATGGCAACTATGCATGGCAAGGGAATATCACCTTTCAAAAATGTAAAATTTTAAGCTCTAAGTTAAGATGGAGAGATGCACATTCTTAAACAGCCATGCCATTAAAAGCGACTTGTGACAGTAAATGCTGAACAGCACCAGTGGAATGAGGGTCGGAACTAAACGTGATGCTCACTTTTTGTTGATCTGGTTGAATATTCTAGCCACAGCTTTTTGCACTAGCTGTAATTAAAATGAAGCAAAATCAGGAGCACTGACGTGATATGAAATCATTCAGATACAATCAGTGCAAAGACCCAAAAAGAAAGTGAGACATGACTAGTAAAACAAATATATTCGATTTTGAATAAAGCTATAATTATAAGTTTGGACAGTTTTGTACCTTTGGGAATAGACAAACACCATGAGGCATTGTTTCTATACCTGGATTTCAGAAGACTGCTCGCCTTTTCCTCCCAATGCTCTGAGACTGTCAAAAGCTCCTGAAGGTGCGCCATAGCTTTCTCCACAGATGAGTGCGGTGACAGGCCCACACCCTGGTCGATGAGCCTTCGCATGTTTTCCAAAGTCAGTGCTGCAGGCTGGATGCTGGCTTGCTCCACCCCCTCGAGCCAGCGAGCCTGTTCCAGCCTCTCCCTCAAGCGAGGTAGCTCAGGCAGGTACACGTCAAAGTCAAAGCTGACATCTAACAGATTCTTGATCTCGGCCACACTGGGCATCCTATCTGCAAGGACTTTTTCGCTGTGCTGCTGGAAGTCTTCAATACGATTCAGAAGTTCCTACAAAACAACACACAGTGAGCAATATTCTGAGGTGTGTAAACGTCACAGATTTACTCTGTGAACCTACCTTCAACAATGGGGCTTGAGTGAGGCTGCAGGAGAGGTTATACAACTGCCTTACAAACGAACTCAGCTCCTCCACAGTCAGCTGGCTGCGGGATTTCCCATTGCCAAATTGATACCTTGGGAACAGTTTCCCATCAACTTGATATAACTGATCTATACATCTTTTGAATGACGTTACCTGGTCTGCCTCTTTCCGTTCAACAGCTGTTGTGCCACGGAGGAGCACTTTTCTGCATCTTTGGTAACCATACGCAGTTGACGCAGCAGGTCGTTGTCAGGGAACAGCTTGGACTCTGATTCAGCGAGAAGAGACCGAAAGACTGGCAGGCCTGAGGAGAGGAGACCTTGTTAAATAACCACAGTCCAACAAATTCACACATAAATGGTCCATGTTGTTCATTATTTATAGTACTTGGGATTTAGACTGGCCAAAAGCATTTTTTGGTTTATACTTGTTGGCTTACCTTTTTTCTTTTCCAGTTTAGCCTCTATGGTCTGTGACACACGGGAGGCCCATTCATCATACTGTTCAGCTTGTTGCCGCACAGCATTCATCATGGGTAACAGGTCCTCCAGTGTGTATCTATAACTAGAAGAAAATATTCACATATTTAGTCTTAAACCGAGTTATTAATTATATTCATATTTGCTAGCGTCTGAGTTTAATGGGACTCCAGTGGGGCTTACTTCAGTGTGTAGTTGGTGACTGGGCAGGAGCAGAGATCGCTGATATGATGCAGACAGACGAGCATTCCTGGGCTGCAAGTACAGGTGATAGCAGACAGGTAACAGGTGGTCCGGCATTTGATGCACTGTCGCTCGTCATCCTGAAGATTATCATATTTTGCCTCCTGCCAGTGCACTACCCCCTGAAAGGAGTGCCAAATCAGTGGTGAGTGTTTATAAATGAGGGACATGCTTGAGAGCAATGAACTATTCCTGCTTTACCATTTTTGTCACTTTTTCTCTCATTTCCTGCTCCTCAAGAATCATGATGCTGATGTCCTTGTAGACAGCAGATGCCAGAACCACATCAAGGGTCTCTGCTTTTGCTGCTATGTTGCACACCATCTCATCATGGGAGAAAACGTTGTACCGGTGTAACGTGCGATAGTGGTCAACGCATTGTCTACCGAGAGGCATCTGCAGTTACAGAAAGAGAAGCGATATGGTTAGCCTGTTTCATCTTTTCCATTAAATGCAACTGACGGCTAACGGTGAGGGCCTAATCATAAACAAAAAGCAATGATGTGCAGTCATAAATTGATTATCTTCTTGAGTAAAAATTGCTGAGTTAGCACATGTACCAATAAAATACAGAGCAGACACACTCTGAATGCACAATCCATGTTGTCAATATTTTTTGCAGAGGGATTTATTATACTCCATGAATTTTTGACATCCCATGCAATGTCTTAAATTCCACAGGACAATAAACTGCAGCAAAAAGTCATAGGGTGAGTTGCACCTGTGGGGGCCATATGTGTAAATCTGACTCCAAAGGAGAACTAGCTCTGAACCTCACCGCATGTCGCTGACAAACATGTCACTATACAGCTGCCACAGATTTACAAAACAATTACAACTCTATATATGTAAATATAACTTTTACCCAGTCAACAGTGCAGAAGTTGACTGCCTCTGCAAAGTTAAAGCCTTGATTGAAGCCACTGTGGTAGGCTCTGGGAAACGTGACGACAAACTCACCAGCACACTGGTTTGTTCTATAAATCTAAAAGAGAAACCCAGAAAAATTAGGATACTTTTTACAAGGTTATCTGTACTTTGTTGCAAGCATAGAAACACATACTGGAACACCATGAGCCATCAGGGTGTTGGGGTTCATGATGGTAACAAGCTGGTGCAACAGGTCTGGCTGAGAGTCGAACAGTTCTGGAGCCAGCTTAGTCATCACCCCTTCGAGCTGCTCTGCAGCAAAACCGGGAGCTCCATACCATGTTTTGGGTTCCCCCCTTTGAGTGAATTAAATAGAAAGGAACCATAAATGAAGGATGTACAGTATAAGTCATTTTTAAATAACTATTTACATATTTTTTTTGTACCAGTGCAGGTAGTTGATGGAGTAGCTCCAGTGGTCCTCAATGTGCCAACAAAAGGAGGAGAAGCACATGCCAACATAAAGCCACGGCAATGTCATTCCGCAGATGTCAGCTGTGACATGTGTGAGAACGGATGGATTCATCATTGCCATGTTGTTGAGGTTCCACCCACACTTGAGGTATTTCTGTATGGGACAACAGATACAGATCAAAAACAAATTACTAGAAATACCCATCAGATCTGATCTCGTTTTCATTCATTTGTATAATTCCTGTTTTGTGTGATGTGACCTACACAATGAGCCGTTTACCTCATCAGCTGGAGAAACCTCAAACTTTCCGTTCGGAATGGGAAAGCCACTCCCAAACTCTTTTGAGGCTATATCTGCTCCATATTCAACAGTAACATCCTCCTCGATGGCTCCCACTAAGCGCCAGAACTCTTTCTCCACCAGCTCTGTAGGTACCATCTGCAAGATACATGAACAAAAAAAATTACTTTGAGGATTTAGATGTCTTTCTTTCGGTACAAACTGTGTTCCACTTACATGAACAGGCATGTTAAAATAATCTGATTTGAAGGCATCTGCCATTTGCCCAAAAGCACGCAGGGAATAGTCTCTGTAAGCCTGCTCGAAGCCAAATGCTTCGTGAGGTTTGCTGCATTCCTGAAAGAATAAGATAGGTATTAAAAACATTTGTGTACACGTTCCAGATATTCTTCATTTACACAACAACATATCATTTCATATATTAGAGTGTATCCGGAAAGTATTCACAGCGCTTCACTTTTTCCACATTTTGTTACATTACAGCCCTATTCCAAAATGGAACAAAATCCTACAGACAATACCCTATAATGACAACGTAAAGTTTTTTTTGCAAATGTATTAAAAATGAAAAACAGATAACAAAAAAAATCACATTTACATAAGTAATTGAATACAATGTCACAAGCTTGGCAGACTTGTCTTTGGGCAGTTTTGCCCATTCCTCTTTGCAGCACCTCTTAAGCTCCATCAGGTTGGATGAGAAGCCTTGAGCCAAGATGTTTCTGTACATTGCTGCATTCATATTTCCCTCCATCCTGACTAGTCTCTCAGTTCCTGTCGCTGAAAAACATCCCCACAGCATGATGCAGCCACCTCTATGCTTCACTGTATAAGGATGGTATTGGCCTGGTGATGAGCGGTGCCTGGTTTCCTCCAAACATGACGCCTGGCATTCACGTCAAGGAGTTCTATCTTTGTCTCATCAAATCAGATAATTTTGTTTCTCATGGTATTGGAAAACTTTTTACTAAGAAATGGCTTCCGTCTGGCCACTATATCATACAGGCTTGATTGGTGGATTGCTGCAGAGATGGTTGTCCTTCTGAAAGGTTCTCCTCTCTTCACAGAGGAATGCTGTAGCTCTGACAGAGTGACCGGGTTCTTGCCTGACTAGACCAAGATAAAAGCAGCAATGTACAGAGATATCCTGGATTAATATCAATGCTTCCCATCCAATCTGATGGAGCTTGAGAAATGCTGCAAAGAGGAATGGGCAAAGTGAAACTAAAAAGATAGGTTTGCCAAACTTGTGGCACAGTATTCAAAACTACTTGAGGCTGTAATTGCTACCAAAGGTGCATCCATAAAGTATTGAGCTGTGAATACTTATGTAAATGTATTCTTTTTTTAAAAAATACATTTGCAAACATTTTTGAAAAAACCTTTTCACATTGTCATTATTGGGAATTGTCTGTAGAATTTTGAGGACGAAAATTGATTTGATCTATTTTGGATTAAGGCTGTAACAAAACAAAATGTGGATACTTCCTGGATGCACTGCTATTTATAACTATATAAAGTAAACAAATTCACATGTACCACCTGAATTGCTCTACGTCTGTTTTAATAATATTTTTATAGAGCTTAATTTATTTTCACTTTTATTACTATTTTTACCTAACCTCTGTTCTTATTGTGTTTATTGTGTGTTTTATATATGATAATGTTTGTATGTCGCTGCTACTCACTGCTCCCCTCACCTCCCAGGGGGTGATCAAGGGTGATGGGTCAAATGTAGAGAATAATTTCGCCACACCTAGTGTGTGTGTGACATTCATTGGTACTTTAACTTTTTAGTGCTTTGTGTCTCCTGTGTTGGTGACACGCCAATTTTCCACCTCAGTGGACAACAAAAATGTATTCTAGTCTATTATTGTTGTGTGTATATAATTTACATCATTGTTTACTTCAATTGCTCATTAAAGAAACACACTATTTGCATCGGACATCAATTATCTTCACCTGAGCCAGACACTTGGGGCACCTCCAGTCCCCCTTGGGGACATCATGTAGCGGCGGGATGAGGCAGAAAGTGTGGTAGCTGTCGTCACAGCCGTCACATAGCAACAGGCGGTCTTCGTCTCCCCCACTGCCACACACCAGACACTCGACCAGATCAACCTGGAGAATGCAATAAAGGCTCGTAATTAATCTGCTGCAGAAGTATTAGTAATTCATAACACATTAGTAATCTCTAAGAAAGGTATTTATAGTTTTCTTCTATTAATTTGTTATTATTTCTAAATTTGAGAAAAATATGATTTCATTAGTTAAATTCCAACTTGAAAAAAGCCTTCTTTGGTCTGGCTCAATTAATAATAATTGAATACATTTCTGCTAACTTTTATATTCTTCTGGACATTTTTGTTTGTTTGTTTAAATATAACAAACTAATGGTGAATGATGAAAAGATAGTAGGGATGCACAATATTTTCTAATCATTTCAAGCCGATACCGATAACTTCCTGATTCTTAAGACCAATATCGATAACATATTTATATCTATTATTTTTTAAATGTAGATTTGACTGTACTTTGTGTGCACCTGGATGTAAGAAAGAGTCAAACGGTGGACTTGAGTAACGATACCTGTAGATTTGTCATAACCAAATATGACATCAATGCTATGTTAGAGCAAACATCACATCCATAAATAAGTAAAACTTATGCCCTGATTAGGGATGGGTATTGTTTACATTCTAACCAATTGCTGAGTTGCAATCACGTGACCGACAGGCACATACGGCTTTCAGGCGATGGTCTAGAGTCCCATTAGGCTACTGTTTATATACCTGCATTAATGCAGATTTGGGCGTATTTGAAAGGTTTATGAGCAAATTTATAAGGGATCATGGAAAAAATATTTTTTTAAAGAATGCAGTGGATTTATACTCTCTTAAGAAAGATTTTTTGGAAAGATTTAAACCATTCATCATCACCAAGACGTTGCTCGCTACGACCTCACTTCATTTGACACACACGGATGTAGAGAAGCAAAGATTGGAGGTTCATCATGTCTTTATATCTGGAGCGGTCTACAAATTAAGCATTAATCCGTGACAAAGTAGGATTTATTCATGCATCGCTAAGTAACGTATTTGATTGACAAATAGTACAGTTCAGCTGGGATCGTGACGCTAATGAGAAAAATTATACGTTTGTTTGCAGGTAATTTCCTGCTACAAATATTAGTCAAATCTACAATTCATGTCTGCAGTGGTTTTATTGGTGTGAAGTTAATAGTTTGTCTCATTATTGAGTTATAGATGTTGTTCAGCAACATTTGCAAGCAATATCAAGATGCTGTTGAGCTTACAAAAGATTTAGTCATCTAGTTTATTAATACTATTATTAATAGTATTAAGGATATTTTCTTGATGCTAAAATAGCATTAAAGACGTTAAAATGTGGTCATCCGTGTCGAATAGGGAACTTGGCTTTCCTGCACAACAACTATGCTTTTAGTTACTGTTACGAAAATCGAGAAATAAAATATGGTGGCTTGGACTATTAAACACAATATTTATTACTAAGACTTAGCATGGCTTTAGTTTATTTGCACAACCAGCTCTTTGTAGTTATATTTAGGCAGCGCAACCAGAAAAGAACACAAACTAATGCGATCTCTTGTCCATTTTTAAGTGTAATTCTGCTATAAACCACTACTAATATAGCAGAGAATAAACTAAATTGCATCACAGAAAGTTTCTCAAACAAATCAAATGTTTAAACAAACATTTTACAAAGTGATCGCTGCAGACACGAGCATGGTCAGATGGTATTCCACAAGAGGATGAAAGTAATATTTTTAAGAGCCATTTCCTTCGGCGCACTTTCATTTTTTTCCCCTGACTTTATTATCTTTATGAACTACTTCTTTCATGACAGGGCATTCAATCGATGGCAACTGGACTGTTTGGTTTGTCTTAGAAGACATTTTGCCTCTCATCAGAGTAGGCTTCATCAGTTTGTGCTCATTGGTCAGATTTAGTCCTTAGACTAGATCTGACCAAGAGCCTAGATCTGACCAATATAAGTCTGTGAGCACGAACTGATGAAGCCTACTCGGATGAGAGGCAAAACGCCTTCTAAGACAAACCAAACAGTCCAGTTGCCATTGATTAAACGCCCTTAGATTACAATGACCTGGATGAATGAGAACATTCATAGACTTCTTTCGGGACACTATGAAAGCTCTTTCCTATCTCTATATTTGAACGAATGGAACACCCAAGAACAGAACAGCAATACGGCATTTTTGCTCCAACAAGACACTCGCTCTCACTTGTTTTAATGTGACACTCAAGCTGATTGACCATCGTGTGAATTAAGCCGCGAAGAAGAAAAACGGATGTGACATCACATGCAACCCTTCACATTTTTGTAAAAAAACAAACAAACCCCAATTAAAATAACAAGATAATTTTTATTGCATTTTGTGACATTCAAGTTGAACAGACTAGTAACTCATACAAATTAAATGATAACTAAGTAATACATTCAAAAATAAGAAATAAAATCTACAACAAATTGTTAGAGATGTCCGATAATGGCTTTTTTGCCGATATCCAATATTCTGATATTGTCCAACTCTTAATTACAGATACCGATATCAACCGATACCGATATATACAGTCGTGGAATTAACACATTATTATGCCTAATTTTGTTGTGATGCCCCACTGGATGCATTAAACCAGTGGTCCCCAATCTTTTTGTAACTGCAGACCGGTCAACGCTTGAAAATTTGTCCCACGGACCAGGGGGGGGTATGGTTTTTTATTTTTTGTCATAAATAAATACAATCATGTGTGCTTACGGACTGTATCCCTGCAGACTGTATTGATCTATATTGATATATAATGTAGGAACCAGGAATATTAATAACAGAAAAAAACAACCCTTTTGTGCGAATGAGTATAAATGGGGTAGGGAGGTTTTTTGGGTTGGTGCACTAATTGTAAGTGTATCTTGTGTTTTTATGTTGATTTAATAAAAATTAAAAAATACATTTTTTTTTTTTTTTTTTTTACATTTCTTGTGCGGCCCGGTACCAATCGATCCACAGACTGGTACCGGGCCGCGGCCCGGTGGTTGGGGACCAATGCATTAAACATTGTAACAAGGTTTTCCAAAATAAATCAACTCAAGGTATGGAAAAAAATGCCAACATGGCACTGCCAAATGTATTATTGAAGTCACAAAGTGCATTATTTTTTTTAACATGCCTCAAAACAGCAGCTTGGAATTTGGGACATGCTCTCCCTGAGAGAGCATGAGGAGGTTGAGGTGGGCAGGGTTGGGGGGGCGGGGTGGAGGTGGGCGATAGCGGGGGGTGTATATTGTAGCGTCCTGGAAGAGTTAGTGCTGCAAGGGGTTCTGGGTATTTGTTCTGTTGTGTTTATGTTGTGTTACGGTGCGGATGTTCTCCCGAAATGTGTTTGTCATTCTTGTTTGGTGTGGGTTCACAGTGTGGCGCATATTTGTAACAGTGTTAAAGTTGTTTATACGGCTACCCTCAGTGTGACCTGTATGGCTGTTGACCAAATATGCCTTGCATTCACTTGTGTGTGTGAAAAGCCGTAGATATTATGTGACTGGGCCGGCACGCAAAGGCAGTACCTTTAAGGTTTATTGGCGCTCTGTACTTCTCCCTACGTCCGTGTACACAGCAGCGTTTTAAAAAGTCATACATTTTACTTTTTGAAACCGATACCGATAATTTTGAGACAGATACCGATAATTTACGATATCACATTTTAAAGCATTTATCGGCTGATAATATCGGCAGTCCGATATTATCGGAAATCTCTACAAATTGTCATAAATATTGCAGCAATACAGAACATAAAACGATTTATTTGAGTTGTAATGTTTGCTGCTCTAAATTCTGGGTGTTACTGAATGCAACCTCGCTAGATGAAGTGGTGTGTTGTTTTTGGTGTAGCTACTTGCTAGACTAGCGCTACGGTGCCAAGAATTTAAAGAGGGCTGCTTTTGGCGTGTTAAGGATTATAAAGAGTGTCAGACTGTGTAATTCTGTCAGGACCAAAGGCACGACCAACGCCATGTTTGTATACACTGTGAGGTCTGGTGATATTAGAGGCATTTTGGAACATCCTACCTAGCAGGAGCGCTTGATTTGTTCACCCTAACCCACCTACAGCATAGTATGGCTAATCTTGTTTCATTTGAGGGCTTTCTTACATTTTTTTATCGGATATTGTTCATCGCATAATCAGAGTGACATCATAAGTCCTAATTAGGGATGTCCGATAATGGCTTTTTGCCGATATCCGATATTGTCCAACTCTTTAATTACAGATACCGATATCAACCGATACCGATATACACAGTCGTGGAATTAACACATTATTATGCCTAATTTGGACAACCAGGTATGGTGAAGATAAGGTCCTTTTTAAAAAATAAAATAAGATAAATAAATTAAAAACATTTTCTTGAATAAAAAAAATGTAAAACAATATAAAAACAGTTACATAGAAACTAGTAATTAATGAAAATGAGTAAAATTAACTGTTAAAGTTTAGTACTATTAGTGGACCAGCAGCACGCACAATCACGTGTGCTTACAGACTGTATCCCTTGCAGACTGTATTGATATATATTGATATATAATGTAGGAACCAGAATATTAATAACAGAAAGAAACAACCCTGTTGTGTGAATGAATGTGAATGAGTGTAAATGGGGGAGGGAGGTTTTTTGGGTTGGTGCACTAATTGTAAGTGTATCTTGTGTTTTTTATGTTGATTTAATAATAAATAAAAAACAAACAAAAAAACGATACCGATAATTAAAAAAACGATACCGATAATTTCCGATATCACATTTTAAAGTATTTATCGGCCGATAATATCGGGACATTTCTAGTCCTAATATTACCCCATACTTATCGGCCGGAAAATTATTGTGCACACCTAATAGATAGCTTTACAAATGTGATAGTACACAGATGCTTATAGATTCATTTGAATATATATATACATACATACACACACATGTATACACACACACATACATACATACATACATATATATATATTAGGGCTGCAACTAACGATTAATTTGATAATCGATTAATCTGTCGATTATTACTTCGATTAATCGATTAATACTCGGATAAAAGAGACAAACTACATTTCTATCCTATCCAGTATTTTATTGGAAAAAAAACAGCATACTGGCACCATACTTATTTTGATTATTGTTTCTCAGCTCATGTTGCAGTTTATAAATAAAGGTTTATAAAATTTTTTTTTAAAAAGTTGTTTTTTTAAATTAAAAAACAAAAAAACAAAAAAAAATGCGCATAGCATAGATCCAACGAATCGATGACTAAATTAATCGGCAACTATTTTAATAATCGATTTTAATCGATTAGTTGTTGCAGCCCTAATATATACATATATATACACACACACACACACACACACACACACACACACACACACACACACACGCACACGCGCACACGCACACACGCGCGCACGCACACACGCACACAGAGCAGAGAGTGTAGAATGGTGTTTCTACTCACTGGACTTGGAGGAACAGGGGGGGTGTATTTCTTGTAGCGTTGTTTGAATTTGTCTGTTTCGATTACTTGTTCCTTGCTTTCAACTGGCTCCTGCTTAACCAGAATGGGAATCTCTTTCTCTGCAAGGCAGATAGAAGCACCAGTGACCCATGAGCATTAACTTTTATTTAAAGAACCAAATGCATGTATGGGGTTGTTTCCAGCTGTGTGTTCTGAAGACGGACCTGGTTCGGGCTTGGCAACAAAAGAACCCATTCTCCTCCTCAAGTTCGGCCGACTGTCATCTGGCTCGCCTGGTTCGATTTTCACACAGATCGACTACAAAAAAGGTGAAGAGGTAGGCATTTTGAAATAAGTCAATCTGTGTGGTGGGTCTGCAGAGAATAATCCCCACCTCAGTCTTCATGCGCTTTCCTCTGCGAGCGCTGGTGTAGGAATCAGGCATCTGGGTAGACTGCCCCAATGCTGGCTCCTGCAGCATGAGCTCCTTGCTGTCGACCGGCTTCAAACTTTCGACTCCTTCTTCTCTCTCTGCTGGCTGGACTGGCTTTTGAACACACTGAAGCAAATAATGAAGAGATTAGACTAACTGCTCAGTGGTTGTTTAAAACATATGTACTTAACTGGAACTAACTGCAGGGCAATAATATTAGAAATCAGCTTTTATTGCAGTTAACATGCTGTAACTGTGAGGTCAAAATGGCTAAAACAGATCTGCTAGTAACATCCTGCATCATATGTCCTCCTTTGGAGGACAAAAGTACTGAATCATTGTGAGACTTGGTGCAACAATTTCATTTAAACTTTAATTCAGCAGTCAAAATACAGAAAAGTCAAAAATAGGATGTAGTTATTGTGCAACTTGACCAGAGAGCAAAGAAATAAAGAAGCAACATGCAAGCCCAGAAGAGATATAATTGTAATGAATGCAGAGAGGTGTATTTGATATTCAAATAAATAGAAGATACTTATATACAGTACTTGAACTGATTTATCTTTGTGAACATATAATGTTTACCTGGCACATAAACATTGGTATCCTGATAATGCTATGAGGTAGGCTGTAAGAAGTTATTTTATCATTAAGATGACATTCATGTATTTGTGTAAGCATTGTTTGACATAAAGTATAGAACACAGCCAGAGATAAACATGCATCTAGTTAATTGCAAGGTGTCTTCATAATTTGACATAAACATACCTTTTCAAGCTCAGGATCAGCCTCCAAACGCATCAGTTTGGAAGCTGCCTCTGGTGCCTGAGGCAAGAGAGAGCTTATGTAATTAAACAATTTAGCGTGACCTTCCACAGAAGGTCACGTGGTACCAATCTAATGATCTTGGATGAGCTCTCTTGCAGGATGATATAGATTTTTTTCTAATTATATTAAATTAGCAGTCAATAATTAGGCAACAGATAACATAATCAAAGGGGTAAAAGTGAATAGAATATACAAAAAGGTTTTACAAGTTTCCCCTGCACATCCTATAAAAGCATTATTTGGCACAATCAAAACAAAATGAAACGATTTTTTGACAAAACATCATAAGCAAGTGATTAGATAACATGGTTTGCATATACAGTATAGAGACACAGTGTTTCATAAGGAATAAATTGTCTAACTTACCAGCAGGTTTGCGCCACTCTGAAAAAGATTGTAGGGGTAAAGAGTTTTCTCGTAATGTCCTCGCAAGTGTGAGCCAACAGCTTTACCAGAGGCAAAGCCCATTTTTATTGCGATCTTAGTCCATCGTCTGTCCTGACAGACAATGTCGAATCCGCCTTCCTCTGCTACGAGCTGGTTATGACAGTGATGAGCAGGTTAATGAGGCGATTAAAACAGTTGAACAAGGCCAAGTTATATGTCACTTACCCTATTCAGCTGGTATAAATCCAGAATCTTCCTGTCCACGTGGGGAATTTTCAAGGCACATCCTTGCAAATCCCAGAATTTTGCAATCTGGTCCAAAAAATTCAGCTTGACTCTGGTCTGAGCCTGGGAGGACATAGAGGCAATCACAACACTTATTTTTAAATATAAACTAGAAAAGAAAAATGGCTGCCATACAGTATTATACAAAGGCTCTTATTAACCCCAGATAATGTGATGGTCATTATTTTTCAGTTTAATTATACCCTTTTACTTTCTGGATCTCAAGTTTAATTAACACTTAAAACACCCTCTAATGATGCCAGGTTCCAAAATATATGAACACTTACCTCTAGTTCATTGAGCCTCTGGATGCGAGGAACAAAGTGAAGTCTGTCAACATCGCAGGCAAACGGAGGCTGCCAGCCCTAGTGAATGGAAAAAAGGAGCATGCTTTGTTCAAATCGTATTTTCATATTATAATACAGTGGTTCTTAGTTTTTTTGGCAGAAACTTTCCACCAAAAATATGTGTCAGTTTTAAGACACTGTCTTGGTTTTAGTACAAACATTCATCGTCTATTGCTTGTTGCGGAGCATATCCCAGCTTCTCTCAGGCGGATGGCAGGCTACACCCTGGACAAGTCGCCACCTTATCGCAGGGCCAACACAGATAGCAGACAAGCATTCACACTCACATACACACACTAAGGTCCCATCTATCCATTTTCTACCGCTTGTCCCGTTTGGGGTCGCGGGGGTGCTGGAGCCTATCTCAGCTGCATTCGGGCGGAAGGCGGGTACACCCTGGACAAGTCTCCACCTTATCGCAGAGCCAACACAGACAGTAGACAAGCATTCACACTCACATAATAATAATAATAATAATGGATTATATTTTATATAGCGCATTTTTATTATTAGATACTCAAAGCGCTCACAGAGAAGTGAGAACCCATCATTTATTCACACCTGGTGGTGGTAAGCTACATTTGTAGCCACAGCTGCCCTGGGGTAGAGTGACGGAAGCGAGGCTGCCAGTTTGCACCTACGGCACCTCCGACCACCACCTATCATTAATTCACCAGTGTGAGCGGCACCGGGGGCAAGGGTGAAGTGTCCTGCCTAAGGACACAACAGCAGCGATTTGGATATCAAGAGGCGGGAAGCGAACCTGCAACCCTCAGGTTTCTGGCACGGCCGCTCTACCCACTACGCCATACCCCCCACATACACACACTAAGGTACTGCTGCAAAATAAGCCAACTATTGAGGAAAATAAAGTCGTTACATACAGTAATAAAAATCACCAATAGCATAAGGGTTTGTGTTTCCAGAGTGTCACTAAACACACCACACAGCTACGGTAAGTCTGATTAAACAATCAAGGGTAATATGGCATGCATGTGATTGCATCAGTTGATGTAAACAAAGTCTTGTGAGAACACAGCCGTTTGTCAGTGCCTCCTTGGACTGACAACATTTGATAAAAAAAAGGTGCGAGCCACTATTGAAATCAAGAAAGAATGTGTGGTTAAATAGGTAGGTGGCGTCTGTTGGGCTCTCCCCCACATCCTGTTCCCTTCCTCGGCACTTATCACCAACAAGATAGATAGATAGTACTTTATAGTCTTTCCGAAAATGGTAAAGTGATGAAAATGTATATTAATTCATTTCATTTATCGTTTAAATGCATTTGCATTTGCATTGTTTTCTGCATGTAAAACTAAAATTATTCTCTAAAAAATGTGTTTCGTGTTAAAAAAAAAGTTAAATGTATTGTTTTTACATTATTTCCCATGGAAATTTTTGTTTTGTTTTACATACGATTCAGTTTTCAAGCGACACAATAGAGCAGGGGTGTCCAAAGTGTGGCCCGGGGGCCATTTGCGGCACTCAGAAAATATTCCAACGGCCTGCTGCACATTCTTAGAATCAGAATCTTTTTTTTTGGCCAAACATGTTTCACACACAAGGAATTTCAAAAGTACTATTACAAAAAACATACAAACTTACAAAGTGGAATAAAAGAGCAAATAGGTGTAAAGTAACGGGAATAAGACAATATTACTGCTTCTCAAGAACGAGACTGATAAACGATTAACTTATCTATATCTAGTTTTTTTTTAATGTAAATTAAATGGTGCCCTTTCATGCAATTTTTATTTAGTTGTGGTCTAAAGTTTTAGTCAATAAGTCCCTTATTTTTTCTCTATCTTCTGGCTTGAAAATGTACATACATCTTTCGCTGTTGCCATTTCTAATAGAAAGCAGCGTAAAGTTCAAACTTACATCTGTCAGTAGACTTGATATGGAAGTGCTAAAAACTACAACATGGCTGACGGGGTGGAGACACCGTCGAAGGGGGCTTAGCCTGGAGGCGGTTTTGGCGCGTAAATAAGACTGGCCACAAAATGGAGCATTCTGAAGAGACAGTCAGAAAGTTGCTTCAAAATGGTCTGCAAAACAAAATCAATGCAAAAGTTTGACCAAAGCACCACCATTACATGTTATGCAGACCACAAGGAAGTGTTTTTTAAATGTAGGAAAAAAGCATAATATGACCCCTTTAAATGTAGTTTGTACACACAATTATATTCTGTTTTTAACCTTTATTTACCCAGGAATATCCCATTGAGCTTAAGAATGTCTATTGCAAGGTAGCACTGCCACACACACATTCATACACTAGTGTTGGTAACACTGGTGTTGGTGAAGTGTCTTGCCCAAGGACACAACAGCAATAACTAGGATGGCAGAAGCTAAATTCATCCCGGGAACCCTCAAGTTTCTCGATGACCGCTCTAACATCTAAGCCACACCGTCCACACGCAGCTGGCTTTGAGGCAACTTCTTTAACAGTGGACAACGTTTTCTAAACACTGTCGTAGCGATTCTTACTTCTCAGGTGGCTGATAAGGTTTCATGTGTTGACGCTTGATGTTTTTTCCCTCCTCGCGGAGTGTTTGCAGAATATTTGGTCCAAATAGCACATAAAATGTCTTTCTCTGAAACAGTAAAGAAGTCTCAAACGATTAATGTCATGTTTGTTTACAGCTCAGGAAGTTTACAACACAAGTAGGAGAAAAGTATCACTTGATTTGCTCACCCTAACCCACCCACAGCATAGTTCAGGTAATCTTGACTCATTGGAGCATGTTTTTTTGTTTTTTTTAAATTGGTTATCAAATTTATTTTTTTTGTTATAGGCATGACATCATAATTCCTATTATCAACAAGATGATTATCTGTCTGAAATGTATTATGCACCCCGATTAATAACACAAATATGACAAGCAGCATTTTTTCCTTTTGTATTGGCTTTGAAAATTAAATATATTATATAATGGATTGGATGGATGGATTGTTTTTATTGTGCAGCCCACAGTTGAAAGTTTGGACACCTCTGCTCTAAAGATGAAAGATTAAAGATACCAATGATTGTCACACACACCGAACTAATTGTAAAAAAAACAAGGTAGCCATCCACTGAATTGATCTCCATGATAATATGCTTTTGTGGCTTCTTTTTTCGATATTCTATACCCTCAACAAGATATGTAATGTAATGTAATATATTTTGTACTGTATGTATGTATGTATGCAACCTAGTCAAAATGCACAATTTTGGGCTGAATACCCCGTTTGACACAATATCAATAGGGCTGCCAACAACAGAGGAACCCTGCATCGTGCTCGGTTTGGTTACTACACACATCAAGCAGAAAAATATGATCCAACTCCTCACACAGCTGAGCGCTTACAATAAAGATGATCCTTCACAAAAGGGGAGGCCCAAGTTTTTGTTACAAGTCAGTAGCGTACAACCCCCACTGGTGTACAAAATGGCCAGATGGAAGACTCAAGTCAGTAGGCCAGCTTACCACAAAGCCAACATGGAGGACAACACCCTACAAGACAAGCTCATGCATGGAAATGTGCAACCATATTAATGTGCAATAGCATTTATCATGTTGTGGAACATGGCAAGTAGTTACACCTCACTTTTAAAAGCCACCATTATTTTGTTTTGTGTGATTACATAACCTGTTGTACTTGTTGAGCTACTATTTTTTGAAACTAATCAAAACTGACACCATTAATGAACATTGTCCTGAAGAATAAACACACACAGTCACTGCTGTTTAATCTGTTGACAAGTGATGCCTTAAATGATGATCAGCAAATAATCTATGGCGACAAATGGTGTAATCGTTTATGATTATGTTGTGGACCGCAGCAGGATGGCTTCCGCATAGCCGTGTATAGCAACACGATGTGCTACAACATCATGACAGGTTGGTGCTTGCTAGCATTAGCCTGCTAGCCCAACGACCACACGGGCTTTGTTGCCACACGGCGACTGACAAACATCGACTAAAAGACGCCCGTACAACTCGTTAAAAGGTGTACTATGGGTCAAAGCTGGCGGTTCACGCCACGAATCACGCCGAAAGAGAGCGAGCCAGCCGTCGCAGCACAAAGAATGAACCTAGCCGTTCATCCGCCATGTTGAACAGTCCCTTTAAATATCACCGTGGTCGCTCCATCTCCGAGCTCGATGCAGCATCCACGTCCGAGCGACCTTTAAACATCCGCTAAAACACTCACCTGAGGCGGTCGGACTTTGCAAATGCCCGTTTTCTCGGCGATGGGACGGATCTTATTGATGAATGCATACGGGTCTGCAAATTCTTCCCAGCTGGGCTCGAACACCGGGCACTCCGGAGGAGGCTTGAACTCGTCCGGCCGAGGCTGGCTCATCGTGTCGGACCGAGCCAGTTGCTCCTTCAGGTCAGGTCACGTCTTCTAAAGCGGGGTGTTCCGTGTGCGTGTCTTTTTAGTTTCGTTATTTCAATGTTTACTGAAAGGCCCAGTGGCTGCGGGTCGACATCAACACGAGATGAGGCAGCTGACACACGCACACACACACGTACACACGCGCGCGCACACTTCCACGCACTGTGGCGAGAGAATGTTCCAAGGCAGTGAGCACGTCCGCTCAAAAAACTAGACACCAAACAGTTGATTTTATTTTCTTCATTGCTTAACATATACACACAATTTGCACTTAAAACATCTTTAAATAAACCTAAAACTAATTTTAATGTTGAACTTTGTATTTTACTCATGTCCCACTTTGCCCTTGGGACAAAACAGGGTTTAGTTGTTGTTGCTGTATGCACTTACAATTAGTTCCCAGCTTCAAAATTATACATATTGATTAATTAAAACACATTATGTATATATATACACCAATATGGCTGGGATTATACTGCTGTTATGTTTTCATGTCATTTTTAATTACTATTATTCAAACAAACCCAATTGAAACTGTTCAGGTTTGTAGGCTCAATTACAGTAATAATCACACGGCAGCATGCTTATTGTGTGTATTATGTTGTGACAAAGCACAATGTGTGAATACAATATATTCAATTATTCTAAATTTTGTCGTATAGGTCTTTTGCGTGGAATATATTCTGTTTACTCTTGCGCGGATTAATATATATGTTCAGGTAACACCTTAAAAAGGCTGCCGGAACTAGTTTTGAAATGGCTGTTTTTTAACGTCAAAGTACAAACCGTCACACGTAACATAATTACTGAAATCAAGAATAACGTGAGTACTTACTGTAACATACTCTTTACTTCAGTTGAGTTTTCTAAATAACAGTTTTGACAAAAATGCGAGGAATCCAAGACAAAAAAGCAGAGTCTTCCTGAGATGCTTTCCAGAAGATGTGAGACAGGCCTCAACGTTGGCACTTTTATTTACTTGTGCATTTGACAACGGAAAGTATTTTATGGACACTATTTGATTGATTTTAATTGTAATCATGATTTATTTTATGATGATTTATTTTCTGATTTTAATTGCAATTATGATTATTTTTATGATTATTTTATATTTTCATTTTTGCCTTTTTGTAATTTTCTGTAAAACACTTTGAATTGCCTTGTGTACAAATTGTGCTCTATAGATAAACTTGCCTTGCCTCGCCTTTTTCAACATGGTTTATTTGCGTAAGATAAGTTCATGCGTAATCAACTTAAAATATTTTTCCCCAATGTAAACTACTGTATTACAAATAATTCCACTGCAAAGCCCAAATGTTTATTTTCTTCGTAATAGGCTCAGCTTGATATAGTCAGATAATAAAACTTTTGTAAAAAGTACTTTAAAGCTCAGAGTGACTTCTAGGTATGCAGTGAAAATTATGTAAATTTTAATATTCTTGGTCCCTGGCATTTTTAAAGTCAGTTCTGTTCGGTCCCAGCCCCTCTTACATGTAGATATTTTTCAAGAGACTCTTGAGTCCTTCAGCAAACCTTCCCTCCATGCCCTCGCCTTTATACCAGAGGACATTGTCCATTGGACAAAGGCCCGCATGGCATACATCTGGTCAGACTTGTGGTCAAGATGAGACCAGACCTCGATTAGCGATGGCTGTAATGTTGCTTTGCATGCACAACGCCCGCTGGACTTTGGCCAAGTCTCCTCCAGGAACTTCAATTACATACTGATTATTGATGCTGACCTGTGAAGACAAAGCACTTAGTAAAATGAAGCAGCTAAAATTGGACCTCCTTGAAGTGGGGGAAATAACTGATCTCCTGCTGAATTTATCAGTTTACCAGTTATCAGATTTTTTAAAAATAGATGAATAGTCCATATATTTTTGTGGGAGGTATATGAGAGCAAGATAGGCTGAGTGACTAAATAGCCACAAAGCCCACAAATTAGTCATGTCCCTTCAGCAAAAAGGTTGGTGATACAAAGACTACTCTAAAATAAAATTGATCTTTATCTAAGATTTCACCAAAAGGAGGTAAGGATGATTCTGAGAAAAGTGGAGATTTAGTCCACAATTACACAAGAGATGTTGGTTAATGATGTCCAAGACGTTGTGGCCACAGTCAGCAAGGACACCATTACTGGAGTCAGGGGTGCAAGGCGAGGCAAGATTATTTATAGAGCAGAATTCGTACACAAGGCAAATCAAAGAGCTTGACAAAAAATTACAAGAAGGCAAAATTAAAAATAAAATAATCATAAAATGAATCATAATTCAAATAAAAATCATTTGAAAAAATCATCACAAAAACAATCTTAATTTAAATTAAAATCAAAGAATGTAGATATATTATTTGCTGTGTCATATGCACAATTAGACACAAGTTGTTAGCCTGGATTTGAACATTGCCAACCTTGAGGCCTGTCTCACATCTTCTGGAAGACTATTCCAGATTGAAATGCAGTTTCACCAAATTTTGTCCCGACTCTGGGCACCAGCAGGAGACCACCCCCTGAGGTTCTCAGAGCCTGAGATGGTTCATACTGTATGGTTCTAACATGTTAGAGATGTACTTTGGCACAAGACCATGAAAATACTTGTGCACAAGCATAGCTGTTTTAAAGTATATTCTCTGAGCAACAAGAAGCCAGTGCTGTGACCTAAGCACTGGACTAATATGGCCATATTTCCTGTTTGTAGTCAGGACTTACCATGAATTGATTAACGTGGACCCCGACTCAAACAAGTTGAAAAACGTATTCAGGTGTTACCATTTAGTGGTCAATTGTACGGAATATGTACTGTACTGTGCAATCTACTAATAAAAGTTTCAATCAATCAATCAATCAAAACTCAGGCAGCATTGTGGATGTAATGTAGCAGCTTTTCAGCTCGTTTAGAGAGCCTAGTGAGAAGGGCATTACAGTAGTCTAACCTGCTGGAGACAAAGGCATGGATTCATCTTTCTAAGTCTTCTTTGGACAATATTCCTTTGATTTTGACAAGACTTTGTGTGCTTAAGGTGGCTCTTTAAGTTAAAGTTTGAGTCCATTATTAATACTAGATTTCTAACCTTATTATTTTGTTTCAGAGAGATAGTTTCAATGTGACTAGTTTATATTTGCTTCTGTGGGCCACAGACAATGATTTCAGTTTTGCCAGAGTTTAACTTAATACAATTATTCTTGCATCCACACACTGATCAATGCAATGACAAAGTAAATCAACAAGCCAACGTTCACCTGCCGCGACACCTAGATCTGAGTGTCATCTGCATAGTTGTGGTAGGACAAAATGAACCTGCGTATTAACTGGCCAAGTCACAACATGTACACGTTGAACAATAGGGGTCCCAGTATCGAGCCCTGAGCAACCCCACAGGTAATATACATTTAGTCAAAGACATAGTTACCAATTTCAACTAAGTATGTCCTGTGATCTAGATAAGACTTGAACCAGTTAAGAGCAGAACTGGATATTCCCACCCAGTTTTATAACATCTATAATAAGATAGTATGGTCAATTGTTTCAAAAGCAGGGCTCAAAGACTTAAACTTTTCCTGCATTTGTTTTCAGGCATGTATCATTTGTCACCTTGATCAGAGGTTTCGGTGCTGTGGTGGGGTCTAAAGCCTGATTGGAAAGTATCAAACACATTGCTGTACAGGTGAAAGTCACTAAGCTGTAAGTATACAACTTTTTCCAGGACTTTGTCCAAAAATGGCAGGTTTGATATGGGAATTGTTCAGTTCTGTGGCATCAAGACTAGAGGGGCTTGATGAAAGCAGTTTTTTAAGACGTGAGCAATCTTCAAAAATTATATGTTTAAAATGATTTTATTGAAAAATATTTGATCAAACACAGTTATTGAAAAACAGTTTCTTATATTCAGGGTGGTCTTATATTTAAGTGAGTATGCTAAATTTGCCTTTAAATGCAGTACAAATGTATGTTGGACAAGTCGTTTTTTTAAGATTGCTCACATGTGCAAACTTTTAATAAAACATTTTCATCAACACTAACATTCATTTGTCTGTCAAGTTTTAGGACTAATAACTGACCATTCATATTTATATATATACCCCATATTTATAATGACCAGAGACATGCGTCCGCTTTTCTGGATATCAGCTGCTCTGGAAGAAAAAGATCGAATTTACTTCACCCAAAAATAAATCATGTCACATCACTGACCACTGTGGGACGTGATGTCCAGAATTTCGTTACGAGAGTTTGGTGCCACAGGTCTTGTCCAGGAAGTGCCTATTGAGGCAGAAGGCTCCCATCATGCACTTCCTGTCTGCACACCTGCCTGCCTGGTCCACATGAATAGAGATGCACTCTCTCTGTGAACTAAATTAAACTGCAGAGGTTGAGAAGCACAAAGTTGTTTCCCTAAAAGTGGTAAACGCCTGTTTTATTCTTAAACCGTAAGAAACCGAACAACGACAAAAATTGGAAGCTTGAAGAGAAAGCGGTGTCCAAATATACACTCCAAACAAACAGCCTTTTTATTATTATTTTTTAAATCAACGTTTCACCCTATAAACACAGGAAGGATTTTAATTTGTTGTGAAAATGTACTCTGACAAGATTTTTTTCTAATGTATTGATGAAGTTGAATTGTTTCTGAATCGATACCTCAAATATCACACCTTAAAATACCTCAGGGCTCAACAGATTTTGTATGTATTTACAAAAAAGTCAGTTTTTTTATTATGACCAAAAGTGGACTAATTGAAGTTCTGAAGGTGCAGTAGGAAATTTTGAACCCGGATTACCAATAAGTGTTATGTTATGACACAATTTTGAGATGCCCTGATATTAAATAATTGGACAGGATAGCATTGCATAGGATAGCGCTATATTGTCATTGCACTGAAAAAGCACAACAAAATTACATTTTCAGCCAAAAAACGTAAATGGTAAATGGGTTATACTTGTATAACGCTTTTCTACCTTCAAGGTACTCAAAGCGCTTTGACACTATTTTCACATTCACCCATTCACACACACACTGATGGTGGAAGCTGCCATGCAAGGCTCTAACCACGGCCCATCAGGAGCAAGGGTGAAGTGTCTTGCTCAAGGACACAACGGACGTGACGAGGTTGGTAGTAGGTGGGGATTGAACCAGGAACCCTCAGGTTGCAGGCAAGCCACTCTCCCAACCGCACCACGCCATCCCCCAAAACTGTTAAAGAGCAGACCTACATTGTACAGGGTGACAGAACAGGAACGCTGATGGGTCTCCACTGGGCGGTCCCCCGTTAAAGGTGGGAAAAGGTGGACGCTGGGGTTTGGGGAGTGGTGGTTGTAGGGGATGAGTATAAAAAAAGTTGACCCTAGACTAGGCTTCTATGGGGACGGGGGGCTCAGTCTGGGGCGAGGGAAAAAAATTGATAAGCACATATACACGTTACAACACAGAAACCACGACGAGACTTGCAACAGGAGGGCATCCTGTGTCGAAGCTGCAGCCCCCATCTGGCGCTGCTCCAGGCTCCCATCACACCTCAAGGGGATTAAGCGGTGGCAAATGCGTGGGGTGGGGCCGGGGGTATGTGTGCATATGTGGCAGTCCATGGTCCATGATGTGTGTTATGTCTGTAGGCCTGGAGTTGCTTTGCAGGCACAGCGAACAGAGTTCAACTCCACAGGTGTTGTTGACAGGAAAGCAGTTTGTTGAGTCTTCGCTGCATTGTCTTCTTGGGTAATATCGAGGCAACGACCTTGCCAGGTTGCTTGCAGCCAGAGAAAACAGTCCAGATTAGAACGTTTGTGTTTGAGTGAACGAAAACAAATTTCAACTTTTCACTAATTGTCTCTTTCTGGTCTTCAAATTTATCGTACTTCGCCATGCAGAGCAGAATTACAATTTAATTCAATAATGTCCCACAGTTATGACTGTTTTATCCATCTTTTAAAATGCTGCCTGTGATGACCTGTCACACCAGGTCTCACATACTGTCATGTTTCCTTAGTTTTGTGTTTATTTCCTGGTCCTCGCTCTTATTTTAGTTCCACTTCCTGTCTGTTTCCCTGAGCCCTTTTTTTCCCTCACCTGTCGCTGATTGGCAGCCTGGCCACACCTGGTCGTGGTTGCCAATCAGGCTTCTATTTATGACTGCCTCGCCCTCCAGTCAGGGCTCGAAAATTGTTTAGTGTGACTAATGTTACTGACTCTGTAAGCTGCTTTTAGACTTAGACTTCCTTTATTGTCATTCAAATTTTAACTTTACAGTACAGATAAGAACAAAATTGTGTTGCATTAGCTTGTGGTAGCGTAGGATAAAAGAGCGATAAGGTGCAGAGTGTTTGCATTTACAAAACAAGGTGCAGATATAGATAGATAGATAGATAGATAGATAGATAGATAGATAGATAGATAGATAGATAGATAGATACTGTACAGATAAATATATTGCACTTTTGCATATGCATCCACATTTACAAATGTATGTTTTATTGTTTTTATAGTTCAGCAAGATAATCCGTTTTTTGGGGGGAATTGAGGGGATTATTATGATGCGTTCCAGAATCTTATGGCCTGAGAGAAGAAGCTGTTACAGAACCTGGAGGTTGTGCTACGGAGGCTGCGGAACCTCTTTCCAGAGTCCAGCAGTGAAAAAAGTCCTTGGTGGGGGTGGGAGGAGTCTCTACTGATTTTCTGAGCCCTGGTCAGGCAGCGGCTTTTTGCGATCTGGCAGACTGATGTGCTTATGTTACCTGTGTTACAATAATTAAATACTTGTCTTACCTGTGCGTCGTCCTCCAGTCTTCTGCATCCTGAGGTCGCAGCAATGCGTGTTCTTGACATTGTCCAACTATTTTCAAATATCTCAAAATGTTGACGATACAAAATGTCAGATGATGCAAAAAGTAGTATTTTTCTCATTTCCCATTAAAGGGTTTGAGCATTTAATTTTAAACAATGCTTTTTAGTCACGCTTTACAGTTTCATCTCCTGCAAGAATTTCCCGACGTCATGTTTCAACATGTTGAGAATTTCAGCTTCTGTTTTTACTGAATGACAAACATCAAATATGATTCTTGAGTCTTAGGTGACAATTGCAAAGTTGAACATGATGTTCAAATCTTTCAAAAAATGCCAAAATAAATTCCAAGAGCGACGCTACAGTAATGAAGCGTTGAGATAACGATCATTACTCTAATAGTAAGGTCATTAAAGACGTGCACAGTTATACCACTGACATCACGTCTATTTTTAGTAGCGTAAATGATGCTTTTATGCAATGGATAAAATGAAGATGTTAGATTTACATTAGGAGAGAAAACATTAAAGATTTGCTTTGATTATACTCACCAGGGCTGAACGTTATTTGTCAGACAAAAAGGCTCCAAGCTGACATTTTAATTCCTCGGCAGTCTGAGTGTCTGTCAAGGCTCGTCCAACAGGTCAGCTGTGACTGGCGCTCTTCGTTGCGTCTTAGCTGTCCTGCTGCTGAGGAGGCTCTCAATGGACGAGGAGGTGAAACATCTGGTTGACTGTGTAGAACCAACAACCTGGTCCTGAACGTCGACAAGAGACCAAGGATGATCATCTTCGACTTCAGGAGGCAACAGTCCAGCCACACTCCACTCCATCAACGGCACAGCGGTGGAGATCGTAAGCAGCACCAAGTTCCTGGGGGGTGCAAATAACTGACAATATGACCTGGTCCCTACACACTCTTGTAAAAAGAGCTAAGCAGCGCATGCACTTTTTGCGTCGGATGAAAAGAGCACAGCTCCCTCCCCCACCACATTCTACAGAGGCACTAAAGAAGCCTACTGACCAACTGCATCTCTGTCTGAACTGAGCCTGCAGTGCCTCAGACTGGAAGTCTCTGCAGAGAGTGGTGAGGACGGCGGAAAAGATCATTAGGGACTCCTCTTCCTCCTATCCAGGAAATCGCAAAAAGCTGCTGCCTGACCGGGCGCAATTTTCTGCGCCCTGGTCAGGCAGCAGCTTTTTGCGATTTCCTGGATAGGAGGAAGAGGAGTCCTAATGATCTTTTCCGCCGTCCTCACCACTCTCTGCAGAGACTTCCAGTCTGAGGCACTGCAGGCTCCAGTTCAGACAGAGATGCAGTTGGTCAGTAGGCTCTCTTTAGTGCCTCTGTAGAATGTGGTGGGGGGAGGGAGCTGTGCTCTTTTCATCCGACGCAAAAAGTGCATGCGCTGCTTAGCTCTTTTTACAAGAGTGTGTAGGGACCAGGTCATATTGTCAGTTATTTGCACCCCCAGGAACTTGGTGCTGCTTACGATCTCCACCGCTGTGCCGTTGATGGAGTGGAGTGTGGCTGGACTGTTGCCTCCTGAAGTCGAAGATGATCTCCTTGGTCTTGTCGACGTTCAGGACCAGGTTGTTGGTTCTACACCAGTCAACCAGATGTTTCACCTCCTCCCTGTAGTCCAGTTCTAATGTACTGTTTGTTGATGTTGCTCAGCGGGTCAATGGTATTTGGATAACAGACTTTAATAGTGTTGTACCTCAACTTAAAATAGTTTTGGGATAAGAGCTGCCTCTCGGGTAATGGTTATGCTTTAGGTTAGATTGCACGCAAAAGTTTGAGTTACAAGCATCCCCGCCATTAGTTAGCGTAGCAAATGTCCAAAGTGAACTCCATAAGATCAGACCAAAACATTTGGTCTTACTCGCTAGCAATAGCTTATGGCCAGAGATCGACATAACTTAATTTTCACAAGCATGTGAAGGAAGAATGTGAGTGTGAAGGACAGTTCTGAGAAAAAAGTGACTCATACTTATTGAATAAAAATAAAAAAATCATCAAAAACTTGACCGAGTGTGTCGCCAGTTTGGCAAAGCAATTTGAGCGTATCACTACTGGTCTGCACCATTCTGAAGCAAAATGAGTCAAACATCAGCCAAGGATGTTAAAATAATATCTAAACGGTGGACATTTGATGAAATATGGAAAAGCTGCTGATGCGGTCTATGACGGTGACGCAGATGGAAGGAGATACTGTAGAAGTCCACTCTCCAATGTAAAGGCTGTACATTATTATTGCATTACTTTATGAAACTACTACAGCTGTTTGTAGTTCATTCTATTCTTATCAATTTTCAGAAAATATAATATTTTGTCTGTGAAAGTTAATTTAAAAAAAATAAAACCGTGATGTTTATAGGGGGTCAAGCACCAATTAAATTGATTCCAGGAGGTGTTTGACGTACAGATGTTTTGAGTTAAGAGCTTTGTCAAAAAAAACACAAATTGAGGTACCACTGTACATGGATGAAAATCCTTGCAGCTACTTTCACCTGCTGGTAGTTTTATCGTAGGATTCTTATTCATTCCTGTTTAATTACATTTATCTGAAAGTGAGCAGTATGAAATTAAGTGTATGGAGGCCTATACACATATTCCGTATTTTACTTCAGTCAGCATTCATCAGTGTTGTTTGAAGTTACACATGCACATATCAAACAACTATTATTTTTTAAAACAGGACGTGGTATAGTTGTTTTTGTCCCTAATTCTGATACAAGTTAGTTTCATGAGAGAATGTAATTCCAGAATAATTAAAAAAAAAAAAAGTTTTTTAATCTGGCTGTCTTGCAGTTATTGTGGATTTGCGCTTCATTTCCCCCATATTTTGTTATGTTACAGCCTCATTCCAAAATGGAATACATTAATTTTGTTAAAATTCTAAAGACAATACTCCATAAAGACTGTCATTTTTTTTTGTTGAACATTTTTAACATTTTTGCTAATTTATGAGAAAAAAAAAAACATACAAAAAAAATAAAGTATTCACACCCTTTGCTCAATACTTTGTTGATGCACCTTTGGCAGCAATTACAGCCTCAATTATTTTATATATACAATGCCTCAAGCTTGGCACACCTATCTTTGGGCAGTTTCGCCCATTCCTCTTTGCAGCACATGTCAAGCTCCATCAGGTTGGATGGGAAGCGTTCTTTTTTTCCCCCAGGATGTCTCTGTACGTGTGATTTTTTGTTCTTTCTTTTTAATACATTTACATATTGTTTTGAAAAAATACATTTGTATTGGCATTATGAGTTATTGTTTGTAGAATTTTTAGGACACAATAAATTCATTCCATTTTGGAATAAGGCTGTAACATAAAATGTGGAAAAAGTGAGGCGCTGTGAATATCCTGGATGCACTGAATGAGGTAAATGTTTTTTCTTCATCATGAAAATGATTCTATAATCATCATACACTTTTGATTTCTATTATAAGCTCATTAGGACTTTTATAATGAAAACACAAAATATCATTCAGTGGTCAGATCTCAAGACAATAGAGAATGTCTTTCACTTACTAAAGATAAACACACTCGACCATAAACAAAAAAGCAAGTAAAGGTGGCTACAGTAAAATATGGCAAAGCATCTCCAAAGTACAAACTCTGTATTTTTAAAGTTACCAATACCAACTGCAAATTAATTTCATCTAATTATTTGAAAACATGGTTATATTTTTTATAAAAAGTAATAGTACATGTAAATGCTATACTTTTTTAAAACGTCTTCCTTCAATTATTCCCTATTTGTTTATTTTAAATCCATAGTTGAACATTTAAAAAAGTTGAGTGATAATTATTGAGGAATTTAAGGCCACAATTAGATTTGTTTTCACCAGGCTATAATGAGCATATACAGTGTAATCAATAGTCAAAAACAATACTATGGGTAGTAGGAGTTGTAAGTTAACATGACAAATGAGTTTCTGGACTTGTGTCTGCATTACATAACACACGTTTATAAAGCTAAGATGACATTATGTGTCAATTAAGTGTGTTTATTTACTTTTCAAGCAGTAGTGAAGTTACATATTTAAACTGAAATGCTTGAGCAATGACATTCACCTCAGATGTTTGTAATTTTCAAGAAAATAATCTAACTGGTACAATTCAGTTATTTGAAAACCATATTAATCTCTAACATGAATTAAAACATTTTATTAAGAGGATTCAAAAAGCAATTCTAATCAATAGAAATGCAAAGACTTGGCAAATGCTAAATAAGCAAATGGCGCATTAACAAGAGGCACTATGAATGTTCACCACACGATGTAGCCAGAGTCAAAAGGCGCATAGCAGCATCTCCATTGTTCATGTTTTCTGATGAAGTGTACAAATATATTGCACTTGAAGGACAAATTGAAAAAAATACTCTTACAGCTGTGGATACGGCCACGAAAGAGTCATGCAAATGACGATGGGCTCCAGTTGGTGATTGACCACAGCCAAGCTCTATCTCTGTAGCAGTATTCATGACAAAAGGTCCAGCTTCATTCTCGTAGCATTGAATCACATTCTTGCTGCCTATCCTTAACGCCACTTGTGATTCTTTGAGTTCTCAGGTAGAGATCACTTTTCTCGTAGAACACAGACTCCTGCATCGCACCGCTGCGTCACCATGGAGGTAACCACCTCCCAGGAGTCGATAACCGGGTCGTAACATTCAATGCTGCTGAGTAGAGAGTTCCCGTCGTATCTAGGAAAACAACAAGAAAAGAGGCAGTGTGATCAAATGTAGTAAGAGCTAGCAGATAAAATATTATATAATTGTTTTTATCTGGAACTCTAACTATATTGTTTTTTGCATAAAGAAGCACATGTCAAATCAAAATTATTGGATGACAAGTTGCTCTATATAAAATGTTACCCCTAACGTAAATCTGGGGGTCACTGTCATTGTGTCCTTGGGCAAGATACTTTGCACACATTCTCCCAGTGCCACCCACACTGGTTTAAAAGTAACTTAGATAATGGGTTTTACTCTGTAGAGCGCTTTAAGCCACTAGATCAAAGCGCTATATAAATATAATTCACTTCACTTATTAGATTGTCAACTTCCTACTATTTTGGTTTAACACTGAACTGCGAGGAACACGAATTAAAAACAACATTTTTTTAAAATAAATCAACATACAGCTTAATCCACATGAAAACAATTTAAGCTATAGGGGAGGTATAATATTTTACCAGCCTTCACCTGTCATTTCTTGGAATCACATTTTCTACTTACCTCCAGCAAGTGCTAAGCATGATATTGTTGGATAAACTGCATTTACACAGACATACAGTATATGCCTCATCTGTATGTACAGTATGTTTAATTCTACATAAGTAACGCTGCAAACTACCGGAAAAGGAAAAACATGACGCTGGTGTCTTCACCCCGACTGATGTTTTTTTGCCTTCTTTAAATTTGTGTGATATGATTTTTATGCTATTTGGCTCAAAACTTAATTGAATTACATGCATGTTTTAGACAAAAATCATATAAAGTGGTACCTCAACTTAAGCCAGGGGTGGGCAATTAACTTTCACCGGGGGCCGCATAAGCAACCCGAGCACTGCTGGAGGGCCACACGACAATATTTCAATTAAATTTTGCTCAATATTATTTTTGATATACCGTAAGATAAATAATAATGATGATAATAATAATAATTAATAATAATAATAATAATAATAATTTAATTTAACCTAACTTAACTTTATACAAAAGCAGATTGCTTTTGATGGTCACTTTATCCTGCATTATCCAACATTGTTCCCCATCAGATTTGGACAACCATCTGTTGTTAAAAATAGTTTTTAATCATATTTATTTTATATTGTTTTTTATATTGGTTTTATATGTAATTGTTTTTTCTTTTTATTCAGTCATTGGTGGAGCTAAGGATAATATTTGAATATTGTTTTTAATATTGTTGTGCAGCACTTTGGAAACATTTTGTTGTTTAAATGTGCTATATAAATAAAGTGGATTGGATTGTCACACCTGCCAGCTTGTCCCAACACGCATTTACCTCTGTGAACAAGTCATTACCTGTGGTTGTCTCTTTAATTGACTGCATCAGAGCTCTCATCCAAAGTTAGCGAAAAACAGTCCATGTCTCCGGGCATTATCAGCGCAACAAAGTCCAATAAGCACTCCTTAATAAACTCTCCGTCAGAAAACGCCTTACTTTTTCTGGCGCTTTTGTGAGAAATGACGAAACTTGTCCTGACGGCTGCATCTCTGGGGGTGTGAAATATGGCACAAAGTCCTTGTTGGGTTTGCAGTTTTACCATCAACGCATCAGCCTCCCTTGCGCGCCTCATCAGACACATTCCGGTATTTTCCCTCGTGTTTCTTCGTGTAGTGGCGATTAAAATGATATTTAAACACAGCAACCTGTGTACCACACATTAAGCACACGGCTTTACCATTAATTTATGTAAAGAAATACTTGGCAGTCCATGTCTTGTTGGAAACACGCCATTCCTCATCAACTTTTCTTTTTTTAGCGTCTCATCACTTGTCTCTATGCACCTTCACTCACAGGTTCCCCCCGGACATACGGCATAAATAACACATTTCAAAATTAAAGCAGCACAGTTGTATTGCACGCACGACATAGATGTTTATTAACTTTATTTTGTAATTTGTAATTGTGCCGTTCAATTCACTCACAATCTCACACGCGCATACGTCCACACGGAAGTAATACAAATAACGCTTTTCAAAACAAAAGCAGCACCGTTGTATTGCACACTCGACATAGATACTTTTTGACATTTATTTGGTAATTTATGATTGGCCTCACGCGGGCCGGACAGGGATGCGCAAAGGGCCGGATGCGGCCCGCGGGCCATACAATGCCCAGGTCTGACTTAAGCGTACCCGAACTTAAAGGAGCGTACCCGAACTTAAAGGAGACCCATTATACAAAACCAACTTTTCTTACCTATTGGCAACGTTCCCTCTAAGGTGCGCGCCTGTGCAATTGCGCACTGCTCAAGCGTCCTCTGCGCACGGCAAATCTATGCCACGCACAAAATCAAATAAAAAAATAAGCGCATAACAATTTTCGACACACGGACACGACAGAGAAAACAGTTTTCGTCAT
This sequence comes from Entelurus aequoreus, assembly GCF_033978785.1. Taxonomy (NCBI): domain Eukaryota; kingdom Metazoa; phylum Chordata; class Actinopteri; order Syngnathiformes; family Syngnathidae; genus Entelurus; species Entelurus aequoreus. The sequence goes on along the minus strand of NC_084737.1, from coordinate 36,176,253 downwards.
CATTGTTCAAATATTGTAACGTCTGTCGAGACGCTTTGTGGACATGAATTCCATCCATCACTTTACTGAGCAAAACTCTTTATTGTCGGCCATAAACACATCACCAAAACATTAGTAAAAAAAATTATATCTAGCAAAAGTGGTCATTTTCTGCAGTACAAACCAGACCAAAAGCAATTTTGTTATATCAACAGCAGCCGCTCGCTCTTTCTCACTTGCACATATGGCACTTAGCCAGTGATGCGTTTACAGCCACACAAAAAGTCTGACAACTCCAACACCAATAATAATAATAATAATAATAATAATAATGAATTGCATTTGTTACGCACTTTACATTTGTTAAAATCTCAAAGTGCTACAAAGTATTAAAAATAAAAATGGAAAGTAAGAATATATAATAAAAAATTAAAATAGAAATGAATCATGACACACACTAGATAAAACAGAAACATAGATAAAGTAGAAATAAGAGCCTGAAAGCACTGGATAAAAAAAACAGATAAGCAAGCAGTGCATTTAAAAACAAGAAGGCAGAGAAATTAGATAAAAGCTGTGCTAAAAAGGTGGGTTTTTAGTCCCTTCTTAAAATGGTCGACCGACTGTGGTGCTCTAAGATGGTCGGGGAGAGCGTTCCAAAGTTCGGGAGCGGTCGAGCAGAAAGCCCGGCGGCCCATAGATTGTAACTTTGTCCTGATGGGTTTGAGGAGGTTAGTGTTTGAGGAGGTTAGTGTTTGAGGAGCGGAGGCTGCGGGTAGGGGGTTGAGGGGAAACTAGGTCCTTGAGGTAGGAGGGGGCGTTGCCGTAGATGCATTGGTGAGTGAGCAGGTTGATCTTAAATTGGGTCCGGGATGCAATAGGGAGCCAGTGGAGTGATTTGAGGATAGGTGTGATATGATCACGCTTGCGCACTCTCGTCAGGATCCTCGCTGCGCTGTTTTGAATGTACTGGAGCTTTTTGATGCTCTTTTTGGGGACCCTGACGAGGAGTGCGTTGCAGTAATCAAGCCTGGAGGAGATGAAGGCATGGACGAGTCTTTCAGTGTCGGCTGGGGTGAGTGAGGGGCGGAGTCTTGAGATGTTGCGGAGGTGAAAGAAAGAGGTTTTGCGCAGATAGTTGATGTGGGCTTCAAAGTTCAGGTGGGGGTCCATTTTCACTCCCAGGTTGGTCACAACTGGGGAGAGTGGCAGGTCTGAGTGAGGGGCGGAGTCTTGAGATGTTGCGGAGGTGAAAGAAAGAGGTTTTGCGCAGATAGTTGATGTGGGCTTCAAAGTTCAGGTGGGGGTCCATTTTCACTCCCAGGTTGGTCACAACTGGGGAGAGTGGCAGGTCCTGTCCAGAGAAGGTGATGCTGGTTATGGGGCATGTGTTGATCTGGTGTGGGGTGCCTATTTTCATGACCACTGTTTTTGAGCTATTGAGCTGCAGGAAGTTGATGCTCATCCATGCCTTTATCTCCTCCAGGCAGGTGGTGAGAATGGAGAGGGGCGTTGGAAATGAGGGTGAGGTTTGCATTGTTTGCAGGTAGAGCTGTGTATCATCAGCATAGCAATGGAAGGAAATTCCATGCCTGCTGATGATACGGCCAAGGGGTAGTAGATACAAGGTGAACAGGGTGGGGCCGAGGACAGATCCCTGGGGTACACCGCAGGTGACAGGCAGGGTGCGCGAATGTGAACCTCCCAGGGAGACATATTCTGACCGACCGGAGATGTAGGACTTGAACCACTGTAGTGCTGTATTGTTGAGACCGATGGTGGATTGAAGGCGACTGATTAGGATGTTGTGGTCGACAGTGTCAAATGCGGCTGTAAGGTCCAGTAGGATTAACAGAGAGGGGGAGCCGGCATCCGCCGCCATCAGGAGGTCGTTAGTGACCCTGACCAGGGCGGTTTCTGTACTGTGGGCAGAACGGAAACCAGATTTAAATTTTTCGCTAATGTTGTTGAGTTTGAGATGAGTTTGGAGCTGTGAGGAGACTACTTTCTCCAGTATTTTAGAGAGGAATGGTAGGTTTGAGATGGGCCTGTAGTTGGAGAGGGTGTCTGGGTCGAGGGAAGGGTTTTTTAAGAAGAGGGGTGAGGATGGCGGTCTTAAGAGTTAGTGGAATGTGGCCGGTCTGAAAGGAGAGGTTGATGATGTTGGTGATCAGGGGGCTTATTGTACAGATGTTGGTTTTGACTAGGGTGGTGGGAAGAGGGTCCAGGGCACAGGTAGAGGGCTTCATTCCTCTGACAATGTCCTCAATCTCTTGCTGTGTAGTGCTGGTGAAAGATGAGAGGGGGTTAGGGCTCAGAGGCAGTGGGACGATGGTTGGGACAATTTGAGTGACGGGGCCAGAAAGGAGGGAGCGGATGTTGTCTACCTTAGTTCTGAAGAACTCAAGGTAGGTGTTGCATTGATCAGCTGTTGTGTTATGGTGTTTGGAGGATTGTGGTTGCAGAAAGTGGTTGACGGTGGAGAAGAGTGTTTTAGAGTTGCCAGGGTTTTTGTTGATTATGTTGGAGTAAAATTGTGACTGTGCCTCCCTGAGAGATCTTGCGTAGGCCTTTTGGTGTTCCCTAAAGGCCTGTCTGTGGACAGTTAGCCCAGTGGAGTTTCACCGCCGCTCCAGAGCCCGCCCGGCCGTCTTCATTTTCCTCAGCTCGGGTGTGAACCAGGGGGCTGAGTGTGAGAAGGTGACTGTACGGGTTTTAACAGGGGCGTGGAGGTCGAGGACATAAAGTGTCATTCCAGGTCGTTACACTATGATTTACCAAACAAATGTGTGCTTATTCTAGTGTTATTTATTAGGAATCTTATTTATAAATATTAATCATGAAATGCTGCTAGTATATTAAATAAATACTAATAAAAATATATTTTTTACAAACAGGAAGTTGCAGGAATGTACACATGATCCCCTGCTTACATCTCATTGTGCAACATGTGAATGTTTTAATGGGAACTAAATGCAATGTCTGAAAGGGGTACAAATTATTTCCAAAGCAGGACCTCCACCCAGACAAACAATACAAGTACACAGTTCATGAAAAACAATATTTTTTGTTATTGTCATTGTAAGTGGGCCTAAACACTTGTATTAGAAAATCATCTCATGGAAATGACTGCTGTCATTTGATTATAATAATAAGAGAATGTTGTCTATCTGTGTTGGCCCTGCGATGAGGTGGGGACTTGTCCAGGGTGTACCCCGCCTTCCGCCCAAATGCAGCAGAGATAGGCTCCAGCGAACCCGAAAGGGACAAGCGGTAGAAAATGGATGGATGGATGGAGATTGAACTTGATTTTTAGTCAGGTTTGGGACATGTGTGCTGCTGGTGTAGCCACAGTGTGCACGTCTGATGTTGCTCACATGGGCTCCACTGAATGCTCAGGGAGTTTTTGCGTTTGCTCACACACATGAAAAATTAAAGGGAACATTGCCTATTGGTACTTGTTTTTGTGTATTAATTAATTACAAATCAAACCATGGAGGCACGGCAGAGATGTTTATAAAACAATATTTCCTTCCGTTATAATTCCTTCCAACAATCCGTATAGAAATTTCCCAAGTTTTGACGTTTTTCCCAAGTTTTTTGACAAACATTTATTTTAGTCATAATTTAGTCATCTAAAAGTATTTGGTTTTAGTCTAGTTTTAAACCGACTAAATTCCTCAGCATTTTAGTCGACTAAAATTACAGTACATTTTGTAGAGTAAAAATCCTATTTAAAGGATAATGCATCTTTGAAGTAGTCTTGAAACACTTATATTAAGGTTATTGCACAGCATCTCAAAAATAAAATTCACGGCAAGACCTGCACTCCATGAGTACTGTACATTTTAGACTACCGTAAACTTATTATTTTAGCTGAAAATATTTTTTTTTTCAAATGTTGAAAAATATATGATTAGACTAGTTGTATTCTATACATGGCCGTAACTACCATTGAGGACACCAAGGTCATTTCCTCTGTATTTTTTTAAAGTGACACAAAGAAGATGACATGACTGACTGCAAATGTATTTTGTGTAGGACACCGTGTGTGCTGTACTGTACTGTACATCACCATGCATTAGATCATCCTCTCACAATATACGATCTTTGGTCATGAACAGCCAGTTAGAACTCCAGCAACGTGTGTGTGTGTGTGTGTACATGTCAAGTTGTGCTAGTAACAGCGTGCCGAGAACGTCAAATTCGCACTGTGTGTATGTTAGCTTATCAAATCAGCGGGCAATGTTGGCAATGGTGTACAACAAAAGTATTGGTGAAGTAAGGGGTCTTGCTCCTGCTCTACTGTCTTTAATAGTAACAGTAATTCAGTACAGTAAGAGTAATTTTGAAATATTAGCTTCTGCCTACCTACTGTTGTGTAGATGTCTGGATGATGCCTGCAGATGTCGCTACAAGTTGGTTGTATTTTAACAGCAGAAAATCGAACCATAGGGTTTAAAACGTGTCTTGTTGTCATTTTGTGTTATGAGTTTTACCTTGCCCGGATGTGGGTTTCAGATCAGGGGATGTCATTGGCCCCGTTTACACTACACACAAAATTTGATTTTTTTGCCCTCAAGTGACAAAGATCTTATTTTTTGGCCAATGTAAATGCTCCAAAGCGCTTCACATCTCATCTTTTCGCTTCAGATTTGGGCCACATCAGAATATAGACTGAATCTGATTTGAAACTTATCTTTTCCAATGTGACTGCAATGCAATGCGCCCTGAATGTAAAACTGAATGCGACTTTTATGTCAACTTTGGGCGAACAACGTAATTTCTGTGTGCAGCACAATGACTTTCTTTTTTGCAGTTCTCTTCTTCCTCCTACAGTTGTTTTCCATCATCTGACTACTTCCTTTACACAACTGCCACGGCACAAACCAGCTAACATGCCGATCTGTGGCGTCCAGATTTTCTCACGTAGTAGCGACTTCCCTGTTAATTTTCTGAACTTAATGTTCTGTCGAAATCAGCTACTTTATCGAAAAAAGCTTGCAGTGCTATATCGATTTATATCGCTGCCGCATCAAAAAATTATATCTCAGATTCGAAATGCCGATTTAAATACTCAATTAAAAAAATATATATGTAAAATAATCACTTTACTTTGTCAAGTAAAGTGATTACAAGTCAACTTCATTTACAAGAGGTCGCTCATTTCAACAGATTATCTTCCAGTCAACTTCCTTTGTTTATACTTTATTGACGACAAGGCCACATTAGGGCCTGTGCGCATTTATACTGGAGTCTAATAACGATCACATTTTACTTTCAATGTAAACAGTCAGCTACAAAAATATCTGATTTAGATAATTAGATTTGGGCCACTTCGGCCTGCAGTGTAAACGTAGACATTGCGTTTTGTGCGGTCCTTGGAGGCACTTGTGATTAAGCGCTACATAAATAAACTTTGGTTGTTAGAACAGTGGGAAAACCTTACCCGGCAATGGCATAGAGACGTCCTCTGAGGACAGTTGCTCCTACGTAGCATCGAGGAGTGGTCATACTGGTCACAGTGGTCCAATAGTCTGTTCTGATGTTATAGACCTCAACAGAGTCGAGGTGCGAAACACCATCAAAGCCTCCAACCACATAGATGTGGTCATTGAGCAAAGCCACACCGGCCCCTGAAACAACAGGACATTAGAGTTGCTCACAAATTCCGCACCTTTAATTTGCATCTTGGGAACCCACCCGAGCGCTTTGTGGCCATCGGAGTGACACTTGTCCAGTGGCCTGTGTGTGGGTCATACCGCTCTACTGAATTAAGTATATTGAGTCCATCATATCCACCTTTGAGGTAATATTAAAGACAGTTTTCATAATTCAATGAACGTGACTCAAGAGAGACAACAAAGTGTGTCCTACCAAGACAGTATATCAGTCCACTGGCCACTACCAGACCAGCACCTTCTCTAGCTGTCTGCATATCTCCCAGCATGCTCCACTGGTCAATATTAGGGTCATATCGTTCCATGCTTGTGTGGCGTCTGCTGCCATCAAAGCCACCGGCAACATAGATCATGTCTGATGGAGGAAAAAGATAATTAAATCACATTTTTACTCATTTCTGTGTAAGATGGGTTACACAAAAGCTCACCTCCAAGTGTTGTGGCGCCAGCGAGGCCACGACGCACATTCATGGTAGCAACGGTGTACCACACACCATCCTCGTCTGCCGTGTAGTCCAGACACTCCACAGAGCTGAGCCTTGATCGTCCATCATAACCTCCAATCACATAAACCCGATCATGGAGAGACACTGTGGCAACGTAACGCCTTTTCCTTGCAATGTTCTGCAAAAACAATGTGCTCATTAGCGATATTGTAAAAAAACTGCAGCTGACGAGCAGGAATCTGATAAAAACAAAGATTGATATTTTCCTTGTTTTCACATGTTTTTTGCCTTCTGGTAGACTGCAGTGCCGTGCTTTTTTGTAAACTCTTGGATACACCTCAGGGGAGTTTTGCACCAGAAACCAGTTGCTGGCTCTCAGCCACACCGGAGTCTGTATAAAGAAACCATAGGAGATGCGGAGGAATAGACGGGCCTGCGGAGGTAGAGTTGAGCGTCGGGATGGACGAGCTTCAAGGAGCCCTGGATGAATGAGCATGCATTGGACACTTCGGTTACCCAGGATGGATTCTCGCTCATCAGCGCGGATCGGGCTGAGAGCCGAGAGCTAGTGGGCAGTCTGGGACGTAGTCGGCTCTCTTGGTTGTTTTGTTAGTATAGGATAGGGTATAGACATTGTTCATCCTCCAATGGGGAAATCATGTGGTTGCAGTGTAGATGCAAAAAGTACACCAAACCCAGGTAAAACACATGAAAACAAGAGGGGAAGCATCAAAGAACACAGGACATAAACGACTTAAAAAGAGCAAAGCTGATGCAACCAGCTTCCACTTCAGCAGCGCTATTTCTACATACAAAGTAAAACAACAAAAAAACAAAACAAATTGCAATAAATTATACATATTAAACACAAACGAACAAAGCAACCAAGAGAGCGGCCTCTGTCCGAGACTGCCTGCCTATGTACAGTGCAATTGTATGTGCTCAATATGTATCACTTATTGCTCTTTTTTTGTCGTTTCACTTTTGTAGCTCTTAAGTAGCAGCTGGCTGCATCCGTACAGTGATCTTTTAATGTTTCCCTCTTGTTTGCATGTGTTTTACCTTATTTCTTGTGGACTTTTTGATTCTGCACTGTCTAGCCATCCATTTCTACCGCCTGTCCATCTTGAGCTTGCAGGGTGCTGGAACCCGGCCCACTGCACTGCAACCACATAATTTTCCCATTGTGGGACAAATAAAGTCTATTGTATCTTAACACCCTACATTTACGCCGTTTGTTTACTTCAGTAACTTTTTGGATGAATTGTACTTGTCAGAGTACGGGTAGGTTTAATGCAACATACTTCTTACTTTTACTTGGGTATTTTAGTAATTTTAAATCATTTTATTGATTACTGCTTTCAAAAACTCATTAGAGAGACCTCTTCCAGCGTGCACAGGCTACACAGCCATCCTCTTCAGCACACACTAGTTGCGTTACTATTACCCCTACAAATGCGCAGAACCTAAATATTGCAATAAAAAAAACTGGTAATGGAAAAACCCATATTTTTAAAAAACTCAAATATTGCTAAATCATTTTGCAATCTCATGAAGTGGTTTTTGAGACATTTCAATATTAAAGTGTTTCGCAAACGCAAGATGCAACTTGCAAATTTTGGCATTTACAGGTTACCCTAAAAACCGAACCGGTGGGGCGCCAATGCAGGGCAACTAAGGCAGACGGGCTGTCTTGGTCTCGATTCGGATCAGTAGGCTGGGGGCTCGGAGAGACCCACATACCCGAGCAATGTCAAGGGGGCCATAATGACGTTGCCTTCGTCTTTTTTTGACATCACAGGCAACAGCGGTGGCTGCAATATCTTCCTCAAAGTGGCGTCTCACGGGATGAGATTTTACGAGAATTATGGCTCATAACGCAAAACACCTACAAGTCGCACATGTACTTTGTCGAAATTTTAGAAATATTATTTTATTTTGCAAAAACCTGCAAAAAGAACACAGCTATTGACATACACAGTCAGCACTCAAACTGTCGCCCTTTTCAGTCGGAAATCGCAAACCACCCATAACTGCTGAAATACATTTTATAGAGACTAAGCCTAGTTTTACATGCAGAAAACAATGAAATATAATTTATGCAACAAATGGATAAATGAACATTAACAGCACTTTCACCTTCATTAACAACTTGTTGGCTAATACGGCAGGGTGAGGAGCGGAGAGGGATGAGGCGACTTCCTGTACATCCCTTTGAGATCTGCCATGCGCCACCTTTGTACTTCGCAGCAAAGTTGTTTCTTGGATTCAATAGTGTTTCTCACCTTCTTTACCAAGTAATTTCATTCATACCTTTCTTTGTATCCATGGCCGTGCGGCTCCTGACCCCAGCAGATGATGGATTGGAGCAATGCAGAGGCCACCGCGGTGTACAGTATGTGGGTGTTGAAATTGTGTTTTTGTTTTGTTTTGTTGTTTGTCTATGCTTGGTGCAATCATATGTGTACAATATCTATTATTTCTTGCTAAATTTTATTTTTTTCGTTGTGTTTTACTTTGAGCTGTATGTACAAATGGCGTCGCTAAAGTGGCAGGTGGTGCCATCAGGGCTGTACTCCTTTAATGTCTTATATGTCCTTTGATGTTTTATTCTTGTTTTCATGTGCTTTTGTAATATCTTTGTGGACTTTTTGCATCTGCACTGCAACATAATTTTTTCTTCGTGGGACGTGTAAAGTATCCTATCCTATCCTATCCTATAACCGAGACTGTGTACAAAAAACTGGCTTTATTTTGGTTGAATAATACGAAAAGTGGGGTGTACAATTGGAGGCAATTGGAGCGGCCACGAACAATCTGGACGAGTATACGGACACTGTGACCTCATACATACAGTTCAATGAGGCGCGCATCATTCCAACGCGCACCAGGGCTTGTTATAACAACGACAAGCCCTGGTTCACACCCAAGCTCCGACAGCTGCACAAGAAAAAGGAGGCTGCGTGGAGAAGCGGGGACCGGAGTACCTACAGAGAAGCGAAGTACCACTTCAACAGGGAAGTGGAGAAAGCTAAATCTGTGTACTCTAACCGTCTACAGGAACAGTTCCGCTCCAATGATTCTGCGGCCGTTTGGAGAGGGCTAAGGGCCCTTACGAACTATAAGCCCAAAACCCACCAGGCCCTGAATGACCGGACTCTCGCTCAGGGCCTCAACACACATTACTGTCGTCATGAACGGTCTTCAGCTCATCAAAGCTCTGCTCCCCCCACCATCACCCTCCCCACCAACGCCAGCACTTCATTAAAGGAGTTAAAGGAATCAAAGGACATCACAGGATTCCAAGAACATCATAGGACTTTAAAGGCCCTCTCCATCCAAGAGGAGGATGTACGACGGCAGTTCTTGAAGCTGAATACGCGGAAGGCCCCCGGGCCGGATGGTGTCTCCCCCTCCACTCTCAGACACTGTGCGGATCAGCTGGCTCCTGTGTTCACTGACATTTTTAACACCTCTCTGGAGCTATGCCGCGTGCCGTCCTGCTTTAAGACCTCCACCATTGTCCCTGTCCCCAAGAAAGCACGGATCACAGGACTTAAATGACTACAGGCCGGTTGCGCTGACGTTTGTGGTCATGAAGTCCTTTGAGCGCTTGGTCCTGCCCCACCTCAAGGACATCACCGCCCCCCCCCCTGGACCCACTGCAGTTTGCCTACAGAGCCAACAGGTCTGTGGATGATGCAGTGAACCTGGCCCTCCACTTCATCCTGGAGCATCTGGACTCCCCAGGCCCAGGCACCTACGCTAGGATCCTGTTTGTGGACTTCAGCTCTGCCTTCAACACCATCCTCCCTGGACTGCTACGAGACAAGCTCTACCAGCTCAGCGTGCCCGACTCCCTCTGCAGTTGGATCATTGACTTCCTGACAGACCGAAGACAGCATGTGCGGCTGGGGGAGATTGTCTCGGACAGTCGAACCACGAACACTGGTACTCCTCAGGGCTGTGTACTCTCCTCCTGGCTCTTCTCCCTGTATACAAACTGCTGCACCTCCAGTCACCAGTCTGTAAAACTGCTCAAGTTTGCGGATGACACTACCCTCATCGGGCTCATCTCGGATGGCAATGAGTCCGCCTACAGGAGAGAGGTGGACCGGCTGGCGTCCTGGTGCAGCCAGAATAACCTGGAGCTGAACGCCCAGAAAACAGTGGAGATGATCATGGACTTCAGGAAAGTCACAGCCCCACCATCCCCCCTCACCCTGATTGACTCTCCCACCCCCGTCTCCATTGTGGACTCCTTCCGTTTTTTGGGCACCACCATCACCCAAGACCTCAAGTGGGAGCCGACCATCAGCTCCCTCGTCAAGAAGGCCCAGCAGAGGATGTACTTCCTGCGACAGCTGAGGAAACTTAAGGTGCCGACCGAGATGCTGGTGCAGTTTTACTCAGCCATCATCGAGTCCATCCTGACCTCCTCCATCACCGTGTGGTTCCCCGGCGCCACAGTCCAGGATAAACATCGACTGCAGCGCATTGTACGTGCTGCTGAGAAGGTGATTGGCTGCAAGCTCCCATCCCTCCAGAACTTGTTTTCCTCCAGGACCAGGAGGCGTGTGGGTCGGATCACAGCTGACTCTTCTCACACTGGACACAAACTATTCTCCCCTCTCCCCTCAGGCAGGAGACTACGGTCCGTCCAGACCCACACCTCCCGCCACCTGAACAGTTTTTTCCCCTCGGCCATCAGGCACATGAACAATAACTCCTAACAGTAGCTCCTTGAATTCCTTCTAAGTCTATAACAAGATCTGATAGCTCAGTTACAGCTCTTGTTATTACCAAATCTGTGTTATATGTGTTTTATGTTGCACGATTGCACCAAGAAAAATTCCTAGTTTGTGAACCCGTTCTCAAACAATGGCAATAAAACTATTCTGATTCTGTACGAACACTAAGGTTTGACTGTGTAGATAATTGCCATGATAGCTGTTTCAATTATATACTTACTGGAAGAAAGCTCCACTCTTGCGTTTTCGGGTCATATTTCTCAACTATGTCAATTGGTGATTGCTGGCTGCCAAATCCACCAATGACCAGAAGGATTTCTTTGGCACCTGAACAAATAGCAGAAACCATTGGTGGTGTAAACAGCAGTGTGGATGACAAACAGAATGCAACGAAAACTAACACCAAGACAGCTAACCTAATCTAGCTTGTGTGCGCGGGCCTTGCATCTCGCTCCTCAGCTCTGGTCTCAGATGGAATTTCTTTGCTTCATCAACAAGGTCTCGACACGGCAGGCTGCTGCGTACAAGGGGCTAATACATGCCAGAGCGTGCTTGACTATGCCAAATACATCGGCACATATTTCTTAATGAAAAGAACCTGTGGCAGGTCTCACCTCGGCATCAATGACATCTGTAATGTAGCGCGGGGTCAGCAGGGGCATTCGGACGAACACCAGCATGTCTGGCAAATGTGGCTCTCTCTCTTTTCGGTTGTGTTTGACCCAGTTTAGCACAGCTTCAAATACAGGCTCCTCTGAATCCACCTAGAAACAAAACACACAACAAAATAAATGATGTCTCTGAATGTTGGTCTTGACAAATACAAGTCAATAGTAATAAAAACATATTAAACTATAAAAATGTCAATGTAAAACCATTACTCACTTTTACTGCAGTTAAAGCTGACAATAAAACAATTCAAAGTTGATTGAAAATGATTATAAACTCTGTTGCCGCCAAAATAAATTATGTCCATGCTTGAGGACAACGATCATTGTTAGGCAATTGTTTTTATTTCCAGAGACGTGTTTGCTTTGGGGCAATACAGCAAAAATAAACTCTGAACGTTTTGGCTAGTTTTTTTTTCGCAAGGTACATGACGAGCTGAAATGTATTGAGCGAGCTATTCTATAAATCATTGTGTGATCATAACTAGGTTGTTGCAAAGGAGGCATGTGGTTGAGGACAGGAATTTCCTGAGCACTTAAAACTCGCTTTTCTTTGCTGCAATTTCAATGTGACTGCAACCGGTATAATATGCAACAGTGGGAGCTGTGGGCGAACAGGCTGAGACCACGGCAGGTTTATACTTGCTTTTCTTTTTACGTACTCAGGGTTTTGTCTTACAACAGGAGAGCTGTGACAGTTTGGCTCGGACAATTAAAACAAAAGTCTCGACATAAGTAGCCATTCATATTAAGCATTAGAGCAAACATCTTATATTTGACGTTTCCAGCAACTGTGGTTATGACACAAAAAACATAGCCCCCTGTTTTCTCACCTGGATTTCATCACATTTTATGAGCTTTTCCACTTCTGTCTGGCTCAGAAGCATGAACTCCTCGTGCTGAACCACCTCGGAGAAATGCTTTTGGGAAAAGAGCTCGGCAGCTTGCATTAAGTCGAGGCAATTGTGGGTGTCAGCAAAGTCACGTATGCCCAGGCAGTTTGACGGGTCGAGTTGACTCTCCAAAAATTCACAACACGCTCTTTTCACCCCTGAAGAAAAAGATGTGTTACTGGAGATGCAGACATCTTTTAACTGCTGATTTAGCCAGCATAATTTTAACAGTAACCTTTAAGTTGAAGCAAGCACGCTGCTGGTAGCAGTTCTTGTACATTCTCCACAGTAACCAGAACTGTCTCTGTGTACACAAAGTCCAGCAGGATCTCCATAGTTGATGCTGTGAGCCCCTGAATGTCCACAAATGATTTCCCCTTTTCTGAAAGCTAACAAACAATAATATTCGTAAGAGGTGCATTAAGCTAAGTTGCCTTATTTCTCTCCTTGATAGGTCTCTTTCATTGTAAATTGTATAACAGGCTTTATGATGAACGGTTTGATGGTTACCTCACTGGTGAACATGGCACAGAAATAGTCACTGCAGGCAGCTAAGACAATCCGGTGAGCTGGAAAATGGGCATTTTCCACCCTTAAAGTTATATCGCACAGTGTGTTGCTCTTGCGGAGAGAGTTCATGGCATTGAGGATGGACTTGGCGTGGGAGTTGGTCATGATTTCCTTGGGAGCCATGCTGCATTGAGAGTCTTTCAGTGCTCTCAAACCACTCCAAGAATCTAAATGACATGAAATGGTATTCTTACTTGAGAATATATATTAGTACAACACTACATGTGTTTGCATTGTTGCATTCTTTTATATGTAAGTGTGATTTAAAAAAATAGTAATGTGTGGATGGGTGGCACGATTTCTATTATAATACCGCCTTGCAAACAAATACAAATATAGTTGAATGTTTGTAGATAGTATGATCAACGTTCAAGTAAATTTGATTACTGGCTACATTATTTCTATCAAGAAACATATTTGAAAATAGATAGTTTTCTTTGATGTGTCATGGAACATGCAACTTACCGTTAAACGATTTCAATACCTTTTCCACCACAGGGAGGCAATAACTATAGCTACACATCAGCTAGCAGCCAAAGGACAGAAGAAGGCTAACGCCGACGCTAGACAACAGCCACAGAAATACAGCCATAGAAAGTCAGCCGCTGGCCAGAAGAGGACATCACACGAAGCCACACACACAGGGGAGCTTTTAACAAAGTGAACATAATACCTGTCGCTGTGTCAAAGCTGAATCAAAGCGTCAAGCTAAGTTTCTTTGCTAGCAAGCCTTTGCATCAAAGCCCCTTGTCCCAGACAGCCTGGATAAAGCCTTTGAACTCTTCTCAGTCCATGTTGACAGATCACAAAATCCTCGCATCTTCAAGTTTGAGAAAATGTGTCCAAATCTCAATTTACACCAAGAACATTTTAAAGAACTGCAGTTCTGAATGGCTCCACTGACTGGCTGAACGTAAACACACCACTACGTACGTGTACGTGCACGCTACACGAGTGGCGTCAGCACGCAGTGGGGAAGATGTCTTCCGTGCGCGCGCACGCTGCTCGGTCCACACAGCTGCCAGAGAAATGGTAAAGTGACTGATACCGCTCGCTTAAAGTTATCCGTTTCGGCGTGTAAGTTTTTAAAACTCCTCGTTTTATTCCGGAGGACTTTCAGCCATGTTGTATGTGTGAATACTTGTGTATTCTTTGCCACCAAGGACGGCGGCTAGCAACACCGCGTAGGAGGAGCCTGCGGCTTGTTTCCGCTAACAGCAGGCCGATTTCTAATCGAAGTCATCAATGCTGCTCTTCTGACAATTTGTCAACAGCAGTGAGGATCTTGTCCGCGTTTTCAGACACTTTTACGTGTGGGGAAACATCGCGGGCGAAGCGAGGTGAGGTTGTTGACAGTGGGACAAGAAGGCGCGACAGCTGGACTGTCAGCAATGGAAGCCGAGTTTCAGGAAATCGATGATAACGGGATCTGGAGCGCCATTTATCAGGTGGGTAAAGGTTTCTCTAGCCGTCCCGTGTAGCACAAATGATTGTGGTTATCAACTAAGTGTGCTTTTTTACACCTTTGCTTATACGCACTCGCTCAAAGTGTTCCTGTTGTGCACTTTTTTTTAATGTCACTTTCACTTGCATGCTTCAAGCCCATTGTTTCTCTTTGTTGCCTTCCAGAGCTCCATTTAACACTTATAATATTCATGATCATAGTATGATATATGCTGTATACTCTAACCCCCACGACAAAATTGTATAGTCATGTTAGATATAATTCAATGTATTTGAACTAGGGCTGTCCAACGATTGAAATATTTAATCTCAAGTAATCGCAGTTTGTTCAGTTAATCGCAGATAAATATAATGTTTTGGTCACAAGTGTTCTCCAGACAAATCATTTACAAGTTTTTAGTACCATGACTGGACAATTAGTTTGCTTTAAACATGATACTTTTTTAAACTGCTCAAAACGAAAAAGGACATAAACATGCTTTTAATGACAAGAAAAAAAATACCTGTAAGTGTAGGTGTCTTGCTTTTGTATTTTGTAAGATTACAGCGTTTGTATTCCTGCTGTAGGAGCACTTGCATTCAGAGGAGAGGAGCTACACTTCCATGTTTAAATACCAGTTTCACTCAATAATAAAACAAAATGTGGATTGTTGCGATCATGGGTTGATTGTCAAAGAAGTTTGGTAATGTAATCTGTGATATTTCTACCTGAATAAATGCTTCTGATATTCTGTACATTACATGTTGTACAAATTAATTGTATTCATATCTCTGTATGACAATGTTTTGACCTTGTCTATTAATAACATTTTATATTAAGCCTGCTAAACATTCTGTAATTGAAGACTATCATTCAGAACAGAATATAAAAGAGTATACACTTCATTTAAATCTGCCAGAAAACATTTATTTGGGTAGAAAAATCTAAGATTACATTACAAAACATTTTTGACGAAGCATGATCGTAATATGAGACGGTTTTTCACTTTGTTATGTATTAAGACCGGATGTGACGCGTAACCTATTGTTGTGAAGCCGGAAGTGTTTGATTGACATGACAAGAGATTTCTTGACATGTTTTGAAGAAAGTCTCAGATTAAAAAGTGACTCTAGACTTCCTGTGTACCATCTTTTTTTGCTGAGTTTTTATTCCTTCTTACTGAAGCAGTTACAGCAACAATCTACATTTTATGTTGCATAGATTTATTGTATTGTAAAAACGGATGTGAAGCTCCACGAACCCCTCTACAAGCGGCAAATCTCCCCAGCAGTTTTTCGCGTTAACTTTGACAGCCCTAATTTAAACATCTTTCGAGACACCACTGTTGGCTATCATTCACCTTTCATGTTGCATCGACAGGCAGGCATTTGAAACATACATTTTTGCGTCAAAATATCACTTCCGTGTTTTTTTAATGGGATATGAATGGAAATAGGATCAAAACTACATTTGTTGAATGCTGGCCTAAGCCGCAGGTATATGCTGTTCCTCTTGTCTAAACGCCACTCAGAGTCGCAGGACGGGTAGACAATCGGGGGCACCAAAACAAGCTTGCTAGTTAGCGAACCATCGAGCTAGCTTACTTTTTGTTGCCTCTGTTTGCTCTCCAAGCCACAGTGTTGACAGCTGTCTACGTTGCTGCTAACCATATTTGGATGATTACAATCACATGGACAAAGATAAGACCTTCTGGAGTAAAGTTCTGTGGTCAGATGAAACAAAATTGAGCTGTTTGGCCACAATACCCAGCTATATGTTTGGAGGAGAAAAGGTGAGGCCTTTAATCCAAGGAACACCATACCTACCGTCAAGCATGGTGGTGGTAGTATTATGCTCTGGGCCTGTTTTGCTGCCAAGGGACCTGGTGCTTTACAGAGAGTAAATGGGACAATGAAAAAGGAGGATTACCTCCAAATTCTTCAGGACAACCTAAAATCATCAGCCCGAAGGTTGGATCTTGGGCGCAGTTGGGTGTTCCAACGAACAATGACCCCAAACTCACGTCAAAAGTGGTAAAGGAATGGCTAAATCAAGCTAGAATTAAGGTTTTACAATGGCCTTCCCAAAGTCCTGACTTAATTAAACGTGTGGACAATGCTGAAGAAACAAGTCCATGTCAGAAAACCAACAAATTTAGCTGAACTGCACCAATTTTGTCAAGAGGAGTGGTCAAAAATTCAACCAGAAGCTTGCCAGAAGCTTGTTGATGGCTACCAAAAGCGCCTTATTGCAGTGAAACTTGCCAAGGGACATGTAACCAAATATTAACATTGTTGTATGTATACTTTTGACCCCGCAGATTTGCTCAAATTTTCAGTAGACCCATAATAACTTCATAAAAGAACCAAACTTCATGAATGTTTTTTTGTGACCAACAAGTATGTGCTCCAATCACTCTATCACAAAAAAATAAGAGTTGTTGAAATTTTTGGAAACTCAAAACAGCCATGACGTTATGTTATTTACAAGTGTATGTAAACTTTTGGCCACGACTGTAAGTGTCAAAAAGACAACCAAAAGAGGTTAGTAGATGACAATTGAAGGGTAAAATATAGTGTAAAAATGCACCCAATTGCAGGAAATGTAGTCTTGATTTTCAACATAATTTATTTCTGGGTTTGCATGGCAGCACTACGTGCTATCAGAAATGTTCCTCTTTTATTTCTCAATTTTCCTCTTTTTTTCTCAAATGGTGCTCACATCCCTGTATTAGGTCATAACAGTTTAATTTCAAGTTTAAATTCTCTTCCAGGAGATCCGTCAGCAGTCATGCGAACTACCCTGCAAGGTTGCCAAACTACCAGAAAACAAGAGTCGGAACCGCTACCGAGATGTTAGCCCATGTAAGTTTTACTGATAATATGGTTAAAGTGACAGGAACGCTAGAGTGACTGTTTAGCAAGTTAAGGTTCCCTCACATCTCAAGTCTCTTTAAACCAGTTACTAAACCCACCACTTCCTCTTGATGCTCTGTCATCAATGGAAATATGAATTTCCTACAAATGTAAAAAAACAAGGCAGGTACAGTGTCGTCTTGACAGTTTCGTATTGCACCCACAGTACAACGTAGTTTAACCGCAGGGTCCTGCGCTGATATGAAATAAATTAAGTTTTAAATGGGAGGCCAAACTTTGTGTCATTGTGTAAAGTTCTAAATCTGTGCTCTAAATACACTTTATTAACACCTGTACATATATACTTGGACATTCATATTTTTTTAATGTACATTTTCATAACTTTTTTTCCCCAGTTGACCACAGCAGAATATGTCTGCAGCTGAGTGCCAATGACTACATTAACGCCAGCGTAATAACAGTAGAAGAGGCGCATAGGGAATATATCCTAACTCAGGTAAAACATTTTTTGAATTATATCTATGTAATAATTCTGCAGATTAATGATACATTTATTACCAGACCACTATATATTTCCACAGTCACGTGTCTTAGTGTCCACCTTTCTATGGCGGCCACACAAATTTCCCCTGCAGAGGAAAGTAGTGTTTTAAACTGTCTATATCGGCCACTTATTTTGCATTCCGCAATATTTTACTTATTTTAGCAGCCACTATTATCAAAATTTACTGCACTCTTGCTTAATGTTGATTGAGTTTTACCCCTAAATTCCATCAAGTGCATTTGCGTTCGCATCTGCGAGTTTCCTCGGTGCTGCTCAAACACTCACCAGTTGCATGCAGAGCAGCTTCGGCTCCCCCAAACAGCAGGAGTGATGTCACTGACAAGTGAAATAGCGCGCATTCATGCGAGACAATTGGTATGTGTTATGTTTGTTTCTTGTTTCAATAACACAGGAACAGCAGCTTTCAGCAACATAGTAAAACTTTTTTTTGTAACTCAAGTTTGACCACGGTAAAACTTCCGACAGTTAGTATTACCGTTTAAAATTTAAATGATCAAAAAACTGTGATTTATAACTTGGATAAAGTCACAAATTTTGACTGGTATCAGCCCGCTAGCTGAGATGCTAACATGAAAACAAGAGACATTAACGTCGTCTCCCATTAAGAAACAACATATCCCAATTTAAACTTAAATGAACACAAATACTTCAAATATAAATAAACAATAAGTTAACAACCGGTCATGCATGCAACACACATTACTTTAATACTAAGTAGGACTGTCAGAAATATCGAGTTAACCTGTGATTAAACACTGAGCAACTACCGTATTTCCTTGAATAGCCGCAGGGGCGTTAATTAATTTAAAACCTCCTGTCACACCTGCGTTTACCGGAAACCGGCGGGATGGCCGTGCATGCGGTAATTATTTTAAAACCTCTTCTCACTCCGGCGTTTACCAAAAGGAATCCATAAAATTTAGGCGTGCGCTTTGAGTGTGATGTAAGCATACCATCATGAAAAGCACATTTAATTAACAAAAACGTTATTATGGTCTTACCTGTACTTATAAATTGAGTCCATTTGCAGCTCCTTCTGACCAAAAGCATCGATAACTTGTTTATAGAAGTCTTCCTTATTTTCTTTCTTCAGTTTTAAAAGTCTCTGTTTCGATGGAGATATTCCTTTAATTATTACCTCCTGCTTCGATTGAAAGTCCAGTTTAGAAAACTGTTTTATTTTAGATACCTGTATGTGATCCTCCATGTTAGAAGTTCAGGCAGAGGGAAAAAATAAATCTCTTGCTGCGTGTGTTCACTTCTTCTGCAGTACAGGAAGTCGCAAGAAGGATCACTAGCGCGGCAGCGCCCTCTACCACCAGGAGGCGGGAGTGATTTAATGACTTATACAGTATTTCACACACGCAGCTACGGTATATTAATAAAACATAGCTGCTTACTGTTCTCTTTAGCATACTGTACCGGTATTCAATAGCTTGAACCTTAAATCCTACTGAAAAGCTCTTTATCTTTTTTCCTTTGTGCGATTGTAAACTACTGAAATCAGCTTCCTCCATTTTGAAAAGGAGGACAGATGCGTCACTCGTGACGTAACGAATTTGACCCGGTGGAAGTTCTAGCCATATGCTAAATATTTTGCGAAACGAGTTTGACCCGGCGAAAATTATAGACATGCGATAATAAAATTAATATTTTGCGAAACGAATTTGATCCAGCTTCAATAATAAACCGGCGATAAGGCCAAGCATGCGTTAATTATTTTGAGAAACGAGTTTGACCCGGCAGTAATTCTAGACGTGCGAATACTATATTCCCTGCGCCAATTCAAGGAAATACGGTAAGCTATTCAACATTAAACCTACATGCTGTGCTCTCTTAGACAGAGTGATCGTTCTATACTCAAGAGGAACACAAGACAGGTGTTTTTTTTTGTGCATTCAAGAACCGCTGAACAGAGTGGAACGCCACGATGCCCCAAAATAATGAATAACAATAATATATTTTATTTGTTACACACTTTTCATTTATCGTATTTTCCGGAGTATAAGTCGCTCCGGAGTATAAGTCGCACCGGCCGAAAATGCATAATAAAGAAGGAAAAAAACATATATAAGTCACAGTGGAGAATAGGTCGCATTTTTTGGGGAAATTTATTTGATAAAACCCAACACCAAGAATAGACATTTGAAAGGCAATTTAAAATAAATAAAGAATAGTGAACAACAGGCTGAATAAGTGTACGTTATATGACTCATAAATAACCAACTGAGAACGTGCCTGGTATGTTAACGTAACATATTATGGTAAGAGTCATTCAAATAACTATAACATATAGAACATGCTATACGTTTACCAAACAATCTGTCACTCCTAATAGCTAAATCCAATGAAATCTTGTACGTCTAGTCTCTTACGTGAATGAGCTAAATAATATTATTTGATATTTTACGGTAATGTGTTAATAATTTCACACACAAGTCACTCCTGAGTATAAGTCGTACCCCGGCCAAACTATGAAAAAAACTTATAGTCCGAAAAATACGGTAAATCAATCTTAAAGTGCTACCGTGCAAATCAATGTTTAAAACAATAAAAGCTTAGCCATTAAAAAAGATAAATACTAAGACTAAAACATACCAGTAAAGCAAAATTAACACAAACCATGCAAAGTAGTGGATTTTCTTACAGTGTGTCTATTTATTATAGTTATTAAAAAAAATTAAAAATTGTTCAAAAGATTTTTTTGTGTTTAAGTCCTTTTTGAGCAAATTCAACAATACCACAAAAATTACGATAACCGTGATCATTACTGGTCTCGATAACCGTGAGATGAGATTTTCGTATTGTTACATCCCTAAACTCAGCACAATACTCAAACTCGCTTGAATCTCTGCGAAGTACTACTACAGTCTCTACTTCCAGTTTTGAACCTGCTACATTATAAATGGTTTAGTGCTTTCCTACATTATGTCCAAACTGCATATACTGCAAACTGTATATAGCGGCCCTTAAGTGGTTGCAAAAGACAGGTTTGACTGTAAATATGTTTGAAAAAGTATTCAGGTTCCTAGATTTTTAGTCTCTATCAATTATTGTTGTCACTAAATTTAAAAAGGAGCTACAATGTTTTGAAGGGGGTCCAAGGCTCTAAGTCAGGGGTGTCAAACTCAAATACAGAGTGGGCCAAAATTTAAAACTGAACAAAGCCGCGGGCCAAGGTTGAACAAATTACTGTAATTTCCGGACTATAAGCCGCTACTTTTTCCCCTTGTTCTGGTCCCTGCGGCTTATACAAGGGTGCGGCTTATTTACGGCCTGTTCTTCTCCGACACCGACGAAGAGGATTTCTGTGGTTTTAGTACGCAGGAGGAAGACGATGACACAATGATTAAAGACTGACTTTTCATATACCGGTAGGCTGGTTATTTTGATAACGTACATGCGAGCACTTTGTATTACTTTGCACCATTGTATTATTTGTACTCTGCACGAATGCTGTTCGCCATGTCAAAGATGTGAAAGTTTGATTGAATGATTGAAAGATTTATAGTTAATAAATGGGACGCTTTGCGTTCCCAAACAGTCATCTCTGTCCCGACAATCCCCTCCGTGGTAGCAGGAACCCCTATATACTACGGTAATTACACATCAAAACCCTGCGGCTTATAGTCGGGTGCGGCTTATATATGGAGCAATCTGTATTTTCCCCTAAATTTAGCTGGTGCGGCTTATAGTCAGGTGCGGCTTATAGTCCGGAAATTACGGTAACCTTTCAATAGGGACCCAAACAGGTTTTGCATTGAATATTGAACAAGCAAGGCTTATATAACTTTATAGTGACATGCAAAATCGAGTTTCAAATAATAATAATAATTAAAAAATATCAATGGCATATCAAATAATTAAATAAAAATTGAATGCCTCTTTTCTATTTGCAGCCTTCTGAGGTAAATAACAACATTAACTTTTTCCACAGGCTAATACATTTGAAAATAAAATAACAATGAAGAAACCAACCATTCAGGACTTTAAACTGCTCAGTTTGCAACACACTGATCTAATCTGATGTGCCCAAGCCAGATACCTGGCATCTTTTCTTGGATGCTAGTTCATTAATGTCGGGGCTCAGGCTTTGAGCTGAGGCAACCTTCATTATCGAACAAAGGTGTTCATCAGTCATTATATCTCGTAGTCCACCCAGGCCACAGTCACTGCCTTTAACGTCCACTATGACCTGTCGTTACGTCCGCTTTTCATCCGTTCTAACAACGTGCCGGCCCAGTCACAAGATATGTGCGGCTTCTGTACGCACACACACGTGAATGCAACGCATACTTGATCAACAGCGATACAGGTTACAGTGAGGGTGACCGTATAAACAACTTTAACACGGTTAGAAATATGCGCCACACTGTGAATCCACACCAAACAAGAATGACAAACCCTTTTCGGGAGAACATCCGCACCGTAGCACAACATAAACACAACAGAACAAATACCCTCCGTGCGTCGGTTGGGGGGGGCGGGGTTTGGTGGTAGCGGGGGTGTATATTGCAGCCCGGAAGAGTTAGGGCTGCAAGGTGTTTCGGGTATTTGTTCTGTTGTGTTTATGTTGTGTTACGGTGCGGATGTTCTCCCGAAATGTGTTTGTCATTCTTGTTTGGTGTGGGTTCACAGTGTGGTGTATATTTTTAACAGTGTTAAAGTTGTTTATACGGCCACCCTCAGTGTAACCTGTATCACTGTTGATCAAGTATGCGTTGCATTCACTTGTGTGTGCGTGCAGAAGCCGCACATATTTTGTGACTGGGCCGGCACTTGTTGGATTGGGTGAAAAGCGGACGTGACGATTTTCGGGAGGGTTGGCAAGTATGAGAATTAGTGGTGAATGCGGTGTTACCGCGGCACCGCTGCTGTATATAATCGGCGGGCCAGCTCTACTGTTAATTTGATATAGCCTCAAGGGCCAAGTGAGTTTGACACCCATGCTCTAAGTGATCTTGGACGATGCTGGGCATTGTACCTCATTAGCAGCTTGCTCTTTAAATCTTCTTATGCTTATATGTAGTTCTCTAAATTTGTTCTTGCAGAACACTATGTTGGCCTCTATTACGATGAATCATTGAGCATATTGGACAATTTTGAGAACAGTGTGTACAGTATTTTGTACTACAGTATAATGTCATTTTTTTTAGTGTAATCACTTGTTGCTCTGTTTTAGGGACCCCTACCAAATACGTGTGGGCATTTCTGGGAGATGGTGTGGGAGCAGCGGAGTCGCGGTGTGGTGATGCTGAACAGAGTAATCGAGAAAGGATCAGTAAGCAGCAGTTTTGTCGCTCAATGTTCCTTATTGCTGATTTCTGCCCAAATGTATTTTGAAAAATTATTTGTTGTAGGTTAAATGCGCACAATATTGGCCTCACCGAGAAGAGGGAGATGCTGTCTTTGAAGATACCAATTTCAAACTTACTTTTGTATCTGAAGACATCAAATCTTATTACACAGTTCGTCATCTCGAGCTGGAAAATATGTCTGTAAGTTCTGCAGGAGCAGATGTTATTGAAAATTGGAGGGTTTTGGTAACTCTTTGTGAATGTATCTCTCCCACTGCAGACAATGGAGACACGAGAAATTTTACATTTCCACTACACCACCTGGCCCGACTTTGGAGTGCCAGAGTCTCCTGCGTCCTTCCTTAATTTCTTGTTTAAAGTGCAAGAGTCAGGTTGTATGAATTTGGACCAGGGGCCAGTAGTGGTGCACTGCAGTGCTGGCATTGGACGTTCTGGAACTTTCTGCCTCGTAGACACATGCCTTTTATTGGTTTGTACTGAGACTTTAGCATTTTAGTTGACATTATACATGAAAAAAATACCACTTTGTGTTTACAGTGATAGCGTAACAATGAGGCAAATCACCTTTTTAAGGTTTAGTCTTTACTCTTGACAAAATAAAATACTCTTGTCTGTTCAAAATTATACTTACCGTTTAATAAAAGTACGTTTTGCCTTTCCAATTGGCATCGGCAGAACCACCTGGCAGACCGGCTAACCGCATGCTCCACAGTGCTATCTTCAGGAATGATGTGTGACATTTTAATATTGTCGACCTGAAGTAATGCAGCTGCTTAAAAACTATATTTACACCTTAATAAGGGGTGTAGTCACATTAAATCACACCCTTCTCTTTCACCTGACACACACAAAGCGCCTTAAAGATTGGTTTGCTTGGAGTTGTATGTAGATTGAACAATAGTAACAATATATTCACTTACCTAATAACTGCATGCTGTCTCATTTTGTGTTGCATACCAGCCTGTATAGTCACAACAAACACAACCACTAATGTCACTATTCTATTCAACACAATGTTATTTACTTGTAATGTAGATGTCCATTCGCAAGGACCCGTCCTCGGTCCGTATTCGCGATGTTCTACTGGAGATGCGACGCCATCGTATGGGCTTAATCCAGACTGCAGATCAACTTCGCTTCTCCTACCTTGCTGTCATCGAAGGTGCCAAATACATCAAGGGGAACATGTCTTTGCAGGCAAGTATTTTCTAGCCATTGTGCCACTTTAAAGGGGACCTTTTGATGAATTTTCAGAATTATACATTTTGGTACAATGTTATACTCGTGCTAAGTTTGATGCATTTTGGTATGAGCTTGCACACAGTTTTGAATGGCTCTGTTCACGAGTTTTCAGTTTAGCTACGTTGTGAGGTCACCTTGAGGTGGACATACTTCTTTAGAAATGAATTAAAGCGTTAGGACCTCCTCTTCTGCTTTAGGCTATGAGAAAACACAATAAAAGGTAAGATAAGGTATTATTTTCATCTGATCTTGGCATGTGTATAATAGCACTGACGTGCAACATGCAGTGACATGAATGCTGATAAAAGCAGCTGTTTTTTATGCAGGTCTGACTTGATCAGTGTGTGTGCTGGTGTACTTAATGTTGTGACCAGGTGAATCTATATAGTGTTTACAATTTTGACCATGTCTGGAAAAAAAAATAGTGGTGACAACTTCAAGACATAGTATATTTAAGCAGTATACATTTTCAAAAGATACATGGTTGATACTTTTGGAGAGGGTGGGGCATGGTTTCTTTTACAATCTGGGAACGCCTCCAGTATCGACCATTTTGCAGACAGACTCAACAGACAGGTTATTAAAGTGATTGTGAAGCAAAATTCACACCAAAGCATATCCAATACAAATTAAATGGACCGGTGGTTCTCAAACCTTTTTTTACCAAGTACCACTTCAGAAAACACTTGGCTCCTAAAGTACCACCATAATTACCAACATTAAAAATACAGTAGCGTATTAGGCCTAAGTAATAATTAAATCAAGGCAGAGGTCTTATTTAATAAGTATATTAAACATTTTTTGCCACTATAACATTACGCACAGTTTGAACAGTAACACTGTTTGAATATAGAAAAATAAAACATTTTACTTTATTTTCCCGGATACCACTAGATGAAGCTCACGTATCACTAATGGTACAATTACCAATGTTTGATGTAGATAAAAGTCATAGGTCTCCTTAAAATGTCAAGTGCCAGTGTTTTTTAAATTGCTGAATTCATGATGTACTCATGATATGTTTTTAATGTATTGCCTCTCTTATTAGGAATCATGGAGGGAGTTTGCAAACGAGGAGGATGATCCCCCTGACTTCACCCCTCCGCCTCCCCTCCTCCCTCCAAGAGACCCTCAAAATGGCAAAATTGAATCATTTCTTCCTGAGAAGGATCAGATTATCCAACTGAGTGAAATCCACAGCCTGGGGTAAATAAACATAAATCAACATGTTAATATTTTGTACATCAGGTTCTTGGAAAAGTCTGAAACACCTCACAGTCAAACGCAATCAATTCTGTAAACAGGAAGTGGTTACGATCACGAGTTGTAACATGACTCATAAGAAACTTTTTTTGATTTTTTTTAGGTTATTCTGACGCATTGTTGCTCCCGTCACTCTTCAGATTTGATCACAATGCTGTTTGAAAGTTCAATGCAGAACGTTGTCTTTTCTGCCTTAACACAGCATTCCATGTATGTATTCCTTTGCTCTCCTCATACAGGTCATCTCCAGACTCAGAGCTGCGGAAAAGAACCATTCCTCCTGCTGGTGAAGGTCAGTTTGATGCTCACATGAAAGTCCAAGATCCAACCTCCAAATCCGAAAGCGATGCTCAGCTGCAGCAAGAGTATCATGACGTGGCGGAGGCAGTCGAGCAGATAGTGGAAACCTCTCCAGCCCCTGAGAATTGGTCACCGCTACTTGCCAATGTGTGCCTGTGCACAGCGCTGGCACTGAGCGCTTACGTCTGTTATCGAGCCATTTACCACTGATGTCTGTGACTTCCCCTGCCATCACCACTGTTGGTGCAAAGCAGCATAGCCTGGTCAAACAAGCTTCTCAGACTGCCAGTGAGTGGATTGCTGGAACTTCTCAAAATATACCCCAGATTCATGGAAAGAGCCGACAGCCAATTCTTATCACCCACTTTTCCTAACTCTAACCCTTTTCAAGGTGTCACGTCCCAGATACGTATGTCAACTTAAACACAATACGAGGCGTTCCACAAAGGGCTTTAGATAAGAGTGCATTGAGAAGCAAAATCCAAAAAACGCTACAACTATGGGACCATAAACACTATTTTTACTGCCCACTCAGTTTATGAGTGAGATTGAAAGCTTCTCAGGCATTAATGTGTGATTATTGGATGCAGCGCTTAACATTAAGTAAGAGGTTGCAAGAGCCTGTTTGTTATAATTGTTAACCAAGAACGCACTCTGTGTACCGCTGAAAAGTAAGCTGACAAGACACAGTCTGCAGCAGATCATACATAACTTTTTCTATTACTGCATAAAATAAAAGTAATGATCTTTACATGGCTGAGCAGAAACTGTTTAGCTGTTTGTTAGCGTTGTTAACCAAGAACGCACTAATGTGTGTACCGCTGAAAAGTTAGCTGACAAGACAACAAAGTCCGCAGCAGATCATACATAACTTTTTATTATTAGATAAAATAAAAGTAATGATCTTTACTAGGCTGAACAGAAACTGTTTAGCTTATCTCCATGGCTGGTTTTGTTCTTGCCAATAAATGACACACAATTAAACTTCTTATAACTAACATTGCAGCAGTAATCGCAGCCACTGATCACACATTTTGCAGAGAAGACAAAGTTTCGAATCCCACAAGTTAAACATGTGCCGCTATGAAAATAAGCAGCTTCAACGTACAGTCAAGGCCCAACATTTTAGGAGTCACAAAAATGATGGACATCGGCTACATTACAGCCTCATTTTTCATGTTTGTGATCCCCATAAGTGAATGTTTGTTATATTCAGTATATAACAGACATTTTTCCTAAAACAAAATACAAAGGTAGCAGAGTTATTAAAACACCAAAAAAGTCACGGCAATGACCATACGTTGAAGTTCAGTAACAACGTGAAATTAAACTAGAATGTCTGGGTTTTCCAACAGATGGCTCCTGTGATAACTAGGGATGTTCCGATCATCCATGAGTGAGATCGGCCAATACCAACGTATTAACTTTAAATGTTTTTATTTATTCATGGTGAGTGCTATTGACAGTTTAACAATATCAATATGTTCAGCCTCATCCTCCAGTGATTAACTTAAGATAAAAAAAACAGTTTATTTATCGTAATAAAGGTGATTATTATTATTAGCTTAGAGGAGTACCGCCACACTGTGTTGGAGTCACACAATTAGTTGCGAGCCGCTTGTCAGCCGGGGGACTAAAAATGAATAGTGTCGCCAAAAGGGATCGGTGTTTGTGATCAGCAATAAAATGCATTCATTGGCAATGGCAATCACATACTTTTTCATGAAAATCATCTGATATTGATTGGTGGTCGATCGGCACATCCCAAGTAGTAACAGTAGAATCCACGTGTTACTGGGTAAGAGGACCAGGTAGATTTGTATGTTATTAGGATATATTTCCGCAGCGATGACACAATGATCAGTTCAACGGGAGAATTGACAGCATTCACAGATGGCCGCCCTGTAGTATTAATCTAATAGAACACCATGTCAATGTTCTGTTCTGAAGCCACAAACCTCTTTCCCTAATGTAATCTAAGCCACCAGAAGTCTCCCTACCTGTACCACACCATAGTCTCAGTCATGTGATCAACCGACGCTGCCTAAGGGCCTCCTAATGATACATACAATATAGTAGGACGTATCTCCTATTTTACCTCCAGTTTTCTTTACTTCCCCAACCAAATTGGTATAATCAAGTGTCAGATTGTCTGAACATATGCCAGATGGAAAGAGACTCCACATGTATCATTTTTTGTGCGCCAACAGTAACGTTAAATATGCAAAAGTGTGAGGGAAGCGCCCCTGCGCTCATTAGATAAGAGATTAATACTGAGGTGGCCACTGACTTATCAGTCGTCATTAGTGGCCCACGGCAGGCTACACGTTGGCCTCACACAACACGTGTGTGTCAGTGTTACGTTTGTGTTGGTATTGGACCCACTAATGATTGAGTGAAATCATCTTATCAAGAAATATTATCAAAGGAAAACATATTAGATGCAAACCAGGCTTCCTCCTGGTTCTTAATTCCCTCAGCGTATTCTCTCCCCTGTATCTCAACAGTGCAAATATTTCCATTGGAGGACAAACTGGTCAATGGGGAGATTTCTATTTTCCCTGGCCTTGTCTAAATGTCAAATTTTGTGACTTACTAAAAGTTTTATGGGTGTAAGTCTTGGCTGTCACATGGAAGCTCCAAGGCATCCATCCAGCTGAGTGATACTGGATGCAAACACACATCAAAGTAGCTGAGAGACTATTCACTAGCAATACAAACACGTCAAATTGTTTCGCCTTTTAAACATGGAACCAGGGATTATGAACAAAGTCAAACACCAGCACATGTCGGGATGAAAACAATACACTGTAGTGGTAAAATGGCATCGCCCTAAGATGGACATGTTGTTTGGAATTATTGAAGTTGTCTTTTAGCATGCTGCATTTGTTCGACAAGATTCGTTCTGCTGCTAATGAGTTGGACAGCTGTATACTTTTTTTGTTAAGAATGTATAATTGTCCTATTGAAGGATGCACTCTTACTAGATATATCTATGTACAGTATATCTTAAATCAGGTTTTTAGTGTGCTGAATCTTTTGTTGTGGTTCTGCTTGATTAATGGATTCCATTCAATCTCACAATCGCAAGTCCTCCCGTTTTCTATGCTGAGCTTACAAATGTGTATTTTTTTATTTGTGTTTGTTTGCCTTTTCAAATAAAGAAATTTGCTGCAGAACGGTGACTTTCTTTTGCCGTACAAGTTAAACATGCACTAAAAACTAGCTTTTTAGTTGAAAATAGTTTTGAAAAAAGGAAAACTCATCTTCAGATTGCCTCAAAATCAATGAAAGAGCGTTCATATTGGAATGTTGACGTAACTGAGGGACGAGCGGTAGGAAATGGATGGATGTTCAAATGGGTGGCGTTTTCTCTAATAACCACAAGGTGACTCTGTTGAGCTATATATGTTTCATTATAGACTTGTCTAGTTTTCTTTACTGTACAACTTGCTCAAGCGCTTCTGTTTGTTTACAAAGAAGCACAGTCATAAATTCTGCTGGAAAAACTAACTGTCATTTCATTCTTGTTTTTTTTATATTTGAAGTAAACAACACAGTATGCATGCCACACACATTTAATGATAAATAAGACTGAGTTTGAGTTTGAGTTTATTTCGAACATGCAAGCATACAACATGACACATCACAATTTCCAGTTTCTCTTTTCAACATGTTCGAAAAGGAGTAGAAAGAAGCAGAGCTTATTTAATCCTACCTCTTTTGCTTTACATAACAGTTGCTAAAACGTTTGTTCACTTCCTGTTCTCAATTTATTCACAATATACTCCATAAGTAATCACAATAATGTCTCTATACTTGACTTAGGTGATCTATATATACAACTGATGAATATGTTTTTGCTTTTTTCCTGACATATTTCAATGGTTATACATTCTAAGATATTATCTATTGCAAATGACATGTTTTTTACCACTTTGTAGTTCAGGTTCTTCATCACGTACACAGCTACTCCTCCTCCATTTTTGTTGGTTCTGTTGATGTAGTTTAGTTCATATCCTTCCAGATCAAAGTCTATTCCTTTTTTATCATCAATCCATGACAAGACTGTCAAAAATATTGCGTTCACGCGCTATTTATTAGAAAAATAATATTGCATTAATCATCTCTATACTCAGATTACTCACACAATTTATTTTGACCCCACATGCTAATTTAGGAGGTGGCGACTTGTAGGGTGTACCCCGCCTTCCGCCCGATTGTAGCTGAGATAGGCTCCAGCGCCCGCCGCGACCCCGAAGGGAATAAGCGGTAGAAAATGGATGGATGGATGTTTGGTAATTTAGCTTAATTTATAGTTGTTTTAATATTTGAAGGAAAACACACATCATGCATGCCACACACATTACTTTAATGATAAATAGAACTGTCAAAAATATTGCATTAACACGCAATTTATTAGAAAAAGAATATTGCATTAATCATGTCTATACTCAGATTAATCACACAATTTATTTATACCCCACATGCTCCTTAAACTTAATTTAAACATTTTTCAAAAATTTGAAGTAAAACACACATCATGCATGCCACACACCTTTAATGATAAATAAGGCTGTCAAAAATATTGCATTAACTTGCGATTAATCACAACAAATATTGCATTAATCATGTACATACTCCGATTAATCACACAATTTAACTTGACCCCACATGCTCCTTTAGCTTAATTTATAGTTGTTTAATATTTTAAGTAAAACACACATGCATGTCACACACCTTACTTTAATGATTCATAGGGCTGTCAAAAATATTGCGTTAACTTGCAATTAATAACAAAAATGATTGCATTAATCATGTATATACTCTGATTAATCACAAAATGTATCTTGACCCCACAAGCTCCTTTAGCTTAATTTATAGTTGTTTTATATTTGAAGTAAAAGACACATCATGCATGCCACACATTACTTTAATGATAAATTGGGCTGTCAAAAATATTGTGTTAACTTGCGATTAATCACAAAAAATATTGCATTAATCATGTACATACTCCGATTAGTCACACAATTTATCTTGACCTCACATGCTCCTTTAGCTTAATTTATAGTCGTTTTATATTTGAAGTAAAACATGCATCATGCCTGCCACACACTACTTTAATGATAAATAGGGCGGTCAATAATATTGCGTTAACTTGAGTTTGAGTTTATTTCGAACATGCAAGCATACAACATGATACATCACAATTTCCAGTTTCTCTTTTCAACATGTTCGAAAAGGAGTAGGAAGAAGCAGAGCTTATTTAATCCTACCCCTTTTCTTTTACATAACAGTTGCTAAAAATTTTATTCACTTCCTGTTCTCAATTTATTCACAATATACTCCATAAGTAATCACAATATAAATAAATAATAATTGGTGAAGTAAGTTACATTTCATATGATGAAGTGAAGTGAAGTGAATTATATTTATATAGCGCTTTTCTCTAGTGACTCAAAGCGCTTTACATAGTGAAAACCCAATATCTAAGTTACATTTAAACCAGTGTGGGTGGCACTGAGAGCAGGTGGGTAAAGTGTCTTGCCCAAGGACACAACGGCAGTGACTAGGATGGCGGAAGCGGGAATCGAACCTGCAACCCTCAGGTTGATGGCACGGCCACTCTACCAACCGAGCTATACCGCCATGAGATAAGTAAGATTATTATGAGACTGAAAAAATGGATGAATTAAATCAATTCAGAATGTTTATCATGGTTCTTCTTTGTACTTTGTAAACACTTTAAGTTTGAAGAGTTTCTTGAAGTGGATCATATTAGTACATTGTTTGATTGCTTTGCTTAATCCATTCCATAATTTAATTCCACATACTGATATACTGAAGGTCTTAAGTGTTGTACGTGCGTACAAATGTTTTAAATTACATTTGCGATTAATCAGAAAAAATATTGCATTAATCATGTATATACTCAGATTAATCATACAATTTATTTTGACCCCACATGCTCCTTTAGCTTAATTTGTAGTTGTTGTTTTATATTTGAAGTAAAACACACATCATGCATGCCACAAACATTACTTTAATGATAAATAGGGCTGTCAATAATATTGTGTTAACGTGCGAAAAATCACAAATATATTGCATTAATCATGAATATACTCAGATTAATCATACCATTTATTTCGACCCCACATGCTCCTTTAGCTGACTTTATATATATTTTTTATATTTGAAGTAAAACACACATCATGCATGCCACACACATTAATAATGATAAATAGGGGTGTCAAAATAGAGAAGTAACTCGGGATAAATTACAAAAAAATATTGTAATAATCATGTATATAATTAGATTATTCAAAAACACCCTAACTGGACATTAGATAAAATTGTTAACAAGTTTTGAACAAAAACATAAATAGCCTAAAACATTTTAAATATGTTCCTGAATGACATTCTTACAATTCAATTACATTTGTTTCCAAACACTGAGGCCTTTTTAAAGTAAATTTAAGTCAAGACCTGTGATTAATCACAGGTTATTAAAGAATAATAATAATAAACTGATTGGATTTATACTATATATTTAAAGCACTTTGAGTTTGACAAAGTGAAAACTACAACAAAACTGTCTTAAGTTCAAAGAGAAAGACATTGATGAACTTCCCTTTGAGCAGAGAATATCTGCAGAGACGCATGCTTTGCTTGTAGTGAACCCCCTGACTCTGGTGGAGTGGTGGGATGCAAGAGATTTGGCAACAGTCTTTACAACTTCCTGTTTGGGAAATAAGAGGCAGTCTCTGGTACGTGCTGTACAGGAATGCCATTCAAACAGAGTGAGTAATATAGTACTCTCCGCCACCCCTCTGCTGACGTCAAGCCTGCAAGATTGTACAGGCTGAACTTATCTGCAATAGGAAAACTACAATCAAGGTGTGACCAGCCAGGCCACCGGAAGTCATCCTAAAATTTTTTGCTCATGAAACATGTTTTTAGTACTCTCTCTCTGCCACCTAACTGAAGATTTTGGATAACCTCTAAGGACGACTTTCTACAAAGTCCTGATCGATCAAACAGGTCCTGCCCTGCTGACTCCTCTCTGTTCCCTGTTTAGGTATTAACCTGGAACTTCCCAATCGCTGGCCAGCTGCGAGGGCGGGATCAGTGTATTATGAAGTCTTTCAGTTCTCTTTGTAGTAGCCAACGTGGGATCAGGAAATTCCTGTATGCAATGGGAGCCTTTCCAAGTGTGACTCTGCAAAACTGTGTGAGTCACAGTAAGGTTGAAGAAGTTATACCAGGAAGTCTTAGTCCTCGGTCCATGAGTGGCATGTGTCTTCATGCCCCACACCGCTCATTTCAACATCTCAAAAAGATTGTCAGTTTTGATGAGTAACTGAGTGCATACGTGTGTATGTCAAAGTGTACATACTCAACTACTAAAAAACACTCCAACATACAGTCATTTGAAGTATACAGTACAGTGGTACCTCAACTTAAGAGCACCCCAACTTAAGTTAATTGCGGCTAATTATTTTACTGGAAGTTACAAGCAAAACTTTTGAGTTACAAGCATCCCCACCGTTAGTTGGAATAGCAAAGGTCACAGTGAACCTCTGTATGATCTGACCAAAACATCTGGTCTTACTCGCTAGTCTTAGTGTTTTCTAACCGTGGTAAGGAAGAGAGTGAGTGTGAAGGACAGTGCTGTGAATAAATGGATGACAGTCATTGAATTAAGAAAAGGAATCATCAAAAACACAACGGAATGTGTGGTCAGAGTGTATCACTGCTTGTCTGCATCTGACTGAAGCAGAATGGTGTTAAAGCAATACCCAAACCGTGGATTTTTTCCCCATGAAAATATGGAAAAGCAGCTGATGGTGTGTTTGACTAAGAAGCAGCCAGAATTCCAGTCTCCAAGGAAAATGCTCTATGTTATTATTACATTGCTTCATAAAACTCCTCTAGTTGTTTGTAGAACATTCTATTGTAAGTTTTCTTAACTAGAAGTTTGTTTTACTTTTTTAAAGGCGTGTTGTGCTGCTTTGGAGAGGTCGAGCAGCAATTAAATTAATTTTAATTCATTTCAATGGGTCCTGGGTTCAATCCTGGGCTCGGGATCTTTCTGTGTGGAGTTTGCATGTTTCCCCCGTGACTGCGTGAGTTTCCTTCCGGGTACGCGGGCTTCCTCCCACCTCCAAAAACATGCACTTCGGGATAGGTTGATTGGCAACACTATTTTGGCCCTAGTGTGTGAATGTGAGTGTGAATGTTGTCTGTCTATCTGTGTTGGCCCTGTGATGAGGTGGCGACTTGACCAGCGTGTACCGCTTCAATGCAGCTGAGATAGGCTACAGCACCCCCCACGACCCCGACAGGGACAAGCGGTAGAAAACGAATGGATGGATGGGCATTTCAATGGGAGGCGTTGATTTCAGATACAAGTATTTTGAGTTAAGAGATCCGTCACAGAACCAATTAAATTTGTAAGTTGGGGTACTATTGTACTTGCTTGCCTTTATATTAATTAAACAATGGATGTCCACTAACTTTTTGCAACTCAACGCTAAGAAAACGGAAATGCTGATTATCGGTCCTGCTCAACACCGACATCTATTTAATAATACCACCTTAACATTTGACAACCAAACAATTAAACAAGGCGACTCAGTAAAGAATCTGGGTATTATCTTCGACCCAACTCTCTTGTTTGAGTCACACATTAAGAGTGTTACTAAAACGGCCTTCTTTCATCTCCGTAATATCGCTAAAATTCGTTCCATTTTGTCCACAAGCGACGCTGAGATCATTATCCATGCGTTCGTTACATCTCGTCTCGATTACTGTAACGTATTATTTTCGGGCCTCCATATGTCTAGCATTAAAAGATTACAGATGGTACAAAATGCGGCTGCTAGACTTTTGACAAAAACAAGAAAGTTTGATCATATTACGCCTATACTGGCTCACTTGCACTGGCTTCCTGTGCACTTAAGATGCGACTTTAAGGTTTTACTACTTACGTATAAAATACTACACGGTCAAGCTCCTGCCTATCTTGACGATTGTATTGTACCATATGTCCCGGCAAGAAATCTGCGTTCAAAGAACTCCGGCTTATTAGTGATTCCCAGAGCCCAAAAAAAAGTCTGCGGGCTATAGAGCGTTTTCTATTCGGGCTCCAATACTATGGAATGCCCTCCCGGTAAAAGTTAGAGATGCTACCTCAGTAGAAGCATTTAAGTCCCATCTTAAAACTCATTTGTATACTCTAGCCTTTAAATAGACTCCCTTTTTAGACCAGTTGATCTGCCGTTTCTTTTCTTTTCTTTTCTCCTCTGCTTCCCTCTCTCTATGGAGGGGGAGTTGCACAGGTCCGGTGGCCACGGATGAAGTGCTGGTTGTCCAGAGTCGGGACCCGGGGTGGACCGCTAGCCTGTGCATCGGTTGGGGACATCTCTACGCTGCTGACCCGTCTCCGCTCGGGATGGTTCCTGCTGGCCCCACTATGGACTGGACTTTCGCTGATGTGTTGGATCCACTGTGGACTGGACTTTCACAATATTATGTCAGACCCACTCGACATCTATTGCTTTCGGTCTCCCCTAGAGGGGGGGGTTACCCACATATGCGGTCCTCTCCAAGGTTTTTCATAGTCATTCACATTGACGTCCCACGGGGGTGAGTTTTCCTTGCCCGTATGTGAGCTCTGTACCGAGGATGTCGTTGTGGCTTGTACAGCCCTTTGAGACACTTGTGATTTAGGGCTATATAAATAAACATTGATTGATTGATTGATTGATTGATTATATGGCAAGCAAACAGCATACTAGTTTGCTGTGAAAGTCAAAGCAGTGGTACACATCAATCAATCAATCAATCAATCAATGTTTATTTATATAGCCCTAAATCACAAGTGTCTCAAAGGGCTGTACAAGCCACAACGACATCCTCGGTACAGAGCCCACATACACATACATAATGGCCCACAAAGATATGTGGGCCATTACAGCCCATTGGTGCCATTTGTATCCCCAGGAAATTAAATGTATGAATGCACAATAAAATTAACTTTCTTTTGCAATAGTAGCAAGATCCGGCGAGGCACCACCGGGCCCGGCAAGAAACCAGACCCAGCAAGACACTAAGCCTAGCGACAATCTCGGAGGAAGCCGACAACCCCCAGACCCGACAAAATCCCCAGAGGCAGCCAACATCCATTATGCCTGAGAACAACCTCGGCTAGCAGCAGCCAACAACCATCAGGCCCGGCGAGACACCACCAGGCCCAGCGATAGACTAGGTCCGGCGACAATCTCGGAGGAAGTCGACATCCTCTGAGGCAGTGTTTTTCAACCACTGTGCCGCGGCACACTATTGTGCCATGAGATACACTCTGGTGTGCGGTGGGAGATTACAAACCCCGTTTCCATATGAGTTGGGAAATTATGTTAGATGTAAATATAAACGGAATACAATGATTTGCAAATCATTTTCAACCCATATTCAGTTGAATATGGGAAAACAGAAGAGACAGATAAACATCAATAACTACAAACAAGATCGACGCAAGCAGCACTCAATCAAATATAGAGTTAGAAACCTTTTGCTGCATAAATTATAAAAGCCCGGAAGTGGAAAATGATATAGATCCAAATACAATTTCTCCCACATTAAGAATAATTGTTTATATTGTATAGACAAACAATTCCAACATCAAATCTGACAACAATCTGCCAATTATTAATTATCTGAACTGCAGAAACGTGTATGCAAATGAAAACAATATGACACATTTATTTGGAACAATTCAAAGAACCCTTCAAAGCGATCTCAGAGACATGGATCAATTCTAAAAAAGGAATAGATTTTGAGCTGGAAAGATATGAACTAGATTACATTAACAGAACCAACAAGAATCGAAGTGGAGTTTAAGTTTACATGATGAATGGACTTGCACAACAAAGTGGGAAAAACATGTCATTTGCTAGTGATATCTTAGAATGTATAACCATTGGAATATGTAATGAAAAAAAACAAAACATTGATCAGTTGTATATAAAGAAAATCTAAGTCAATTATTGAAATGTTTAAGGACTGCATTTAGGCATTCTTCACTGAAATCAGTCAAAAATAAATTTTCTTATGTGGTGACTTCAACATTGACCTCTTCAACCCTATTAAGCAAAAGTCCATTGATGACTCCATTGATACAATGTATATCAATCAATCAACCAATCAACGTTTACTTATATAGCCTTTAATCACAAATGTCTCAAAGGGCTGCACAAGCCACAATGACATCCTCAGCTCAGATTCCACATCAGGGCAAGAAAAAACTCAACCCAATGATAACAACGAGAAACCTTGGAAGGCACCGCAGATGAGGAACAATCAACCATGGATGACAAAGTCACTGAAAAATGCTTTGTAACAAGAATACATTATATAGAAATGTTTTAACACAAAGATGTATAGAGGCAGAAAACAACTACAAAAAGTATAAGAACAAGCTAACTAGCATAGTACGAACATGTAGGAAATAATATTATAGTCAATTATTAAGACAGAAACATAAACAACATGAAAGCAACATGGGGCAGCCTACATACTATCATTAAAAGAAAGATTACCCTCTATACTTCTTAGACCGAAATATTAAAAATGACTAAATGAACTAAATAGTTGAACACTTAAATAATGACTTTGTAAATATTGGAACAAATCTGGAGGAAAGGACTCCAGATGCCGGGTCAGTTGAGGACTTGAATGACATCATCGACAGGAATCCCAACTCGATGTTCCTCAAGAACATGTTAAGGAATGTGAATCCAAGACCTCAACAGACTGTTACAGAATAGATATGGAAACAATAAAAATGGTTATTGAAGAAATTTCAGAACCTATCATTTCAAACATGCTCATTCCCAAACAAAATGAAAATAGCAATAGTTGTACTGATTTATAAGACTGTTGTATTTACAGTATATTGATTTAAATTGTGTTACAAAATCAGAACAGGAAAATATGTGTTAGTAATTGCTATAGTTTGGAAAAGGTTAGGTAGGATTAAATAAGATTTGCTTCTTTCTACTCGTTTTTGTTCATGTTGCAAGGAGAAATTAAAATATATAAAATATGTGATAAACCACATTGTAACATGTTCGAAATAAACTTAAACAATAAACCATTTTAAGCAAAGTGTCCTGCACATTCATCTTATTGTATATTTGTTACAATTTTTAAATGATAAATGACCCATAGCGTTCATGACCAAAATTTCACTAACATGGTTTTTTTTAATGTATTATTTACTCCTGAAAATTATTCTGTCAGTCGAGGGTGATCAGTCCCTCCACTTGTGTCCAGGTAGCGCTCCACGCCACGCCTCCCCCCTCTGACGGTTATACTTGTGTATCGCTTTTCTACCTTCAAGGTACTCAAAGCGCTTTGACAGTATTTCCACATTCACCCACACATTCACACACTGACGGCGGGAGCTGCCATGCAAGGCGCTAACCAGCAGCCATCAGGAGCAAGGGTGAAGTGTCTTGCCCAAGGACACAACGGACGTGACTACGATGGTAGAAGGTGTGGATTGAACCCCAGTAACCAGCAACCCTCCGATTGCTGGCACAGCCACTCTACCAACTTCGCCACGACGGTCTGCCCCGGGGTTGCGCCGGTGGTGCTTGGAGGTTCCAGGCACTGTGAACAAGGCCCTGGGCAGATTTCTTACAGCATGGCAACATAAGCTAGCTGAATTCTGATTGGATAACCTAAAAACCAGCATTGGAAGGAGCATAATATGAAATATATAGATAATATGAATACTTTTAGATATTTAGGGAAAGTAGATCAAAAATGTATTTTATCTTTAATTATGATCATGATTTCTGGTTAAGTTAGGCCAGCAGAGAAGGACTTGCTGGCCCTGGCGGCACACCACTGTTGAGTATTGTACATTTTTTTCTATCCAAACTCTGACCAAAATCCTTCTTCTTCAGAGTCAGAATTATTAGAATAATTGCAGCAAATTACACTCCTCTCGCTTGGTCCGTCCCATTTTGTGCAAGTAAAGTTGACCGGAGAGGTCTATTATTTCCTCATATTCCCATCATTTGGAAATGTATGCAGGCTTGTATTACTACAACCTGCAACAATGCACCTGGCAGACCCATTTAATAATTCCTCTAAATTCTGCAGAAAACCCCCCAACATGATTCCGAATGAAGATGTGACCAAAAGACATTTTGAAGCTAAAAGTGGGAGTTCCAAAATGTGCTGAAACTCCTTAGAAAACAAGCCTAAAGTCACTCATGTGTCTATTTTGGGGAATTAGTCTGTACTGTTAAACGCCTCACTACAATGTCTTCTACACCTGGAAGAAAGAGAAGAAAAGACATATGGATGCACTTCACCTTTGCCGCAGTAGACAACAAGACACATTGTAAACCCTGTAGCTCGATTTTCTCCAGTTAAAATACAAGCAACCTGAAGCGCTGTCTGCAGGCTAATTATTGGGTCATCTACACAATGCAACAGTAAGTAGGCCAAAGATAATATTTTCAAATTACTCATACTGTGCTGAATTACTGTTATCATTAAAAACGGTAGAGCGGGAGCAAGACCATTTACTTTACCACGGCTTTTGTAGTATACCATGGGCGAGCTTGTCCACCAATATAATAAGCAAGGTACCCATACAGTGCACTATAATTGATACCCTCGACACACTGTTCAGTTAATTACACAACCCAAAATATCACATTTTTCATTTTTCAAGCTAACACACAAAGAAAGACAGGTTTGCCAATTGTGCACACTCAGTGTAGTCATACCCAATATATAATACAACTAGTGTTGTGTACACAGGAGGAGAAGACGGCACAGGCAACAGGGGCGTAGTATAGCTCTATGTTTTATTATGTATATACTATATATATATATATATATATATATATATATATATATATATATATATATATATATACATATATATATAAAATAAACAATAATATTACTAAACTAGAAAATGGAGTGTGACTAAATCCAAAAGTGTATGGTGTGTGACTATGTGTTGGAATTAACTGTTGAGTGTTACCGTGAAGTCCAAAAGGAGCAGGGCAGGCTCATAGATCTGTGAGACAAGCAGTAAGTCGGGGGCTCTAGCGGGGCGTAGAAGGTCCGTGTCCAGGCGGGAGGTCGAGATCCAAAAGGCAGTCAGGGAAGCAGACGGAACGCGGGGAAGACGAGACACACAGCTCGTAACGTGGAACGACGGCAGACTGCAGGAAGGACGACAAGGAAGACATGAGACCAATCAACCACGACGGTGGAGAGCAAGATTTGCATAGAGCTAAATGATCGCTTACGGGACAGGAACAGATGACTACGTTCTGGCCCGGAACGCAGGTCTGCACGGGCTTAAGAAGCCCAGGGAGCTCATCAGCGACAGGTGTTCAGATTGCAGATTGATTGCAGCCTGCCTGCTGCAGCCGGAGTGGCGCGCGCAGGTGTGCTCTTGGAGGCGCAATCAGCAGAGCGCACAGATGAGTGCGCATTGGAATGCGCCCGGGCCGTGGCAACTGGTTTCATAATACACCTCACGGTGCAACCTGGACACATCATCAGTGATTCTCCCGGGATCATAGGGTGTTTCGGGTCTTAATCAAACACCCTCTCCCGGGCGACCCAGCCGAGGGTGATCAGTCCCTCCACTTGTGTCCAGGTAGCGCTCCACGCCACGCGTCCCCCCTCTGACGGTCTGCCCCGGGGTTGCGCCGGTGGTGCTTGGAGGTTCCAGGCACTGTGGGGAGTGTCCGGGCCTGGGTCCTCCTCCGTCTCATCAGGTGCCCTACGAGGTACTGGCCCTGTGCGTTGCACCACGGGTTTCCTCAGGCAGCCTATCTTGGTCTTATGTGTCTTTAGGGTTTTTCGCAGCGTTATATGGGTGCTCCCTTGCGAGAGCTGCAGCTTGGGATGCCACCCCTCCCTGTCCCGGTTGCCGTCTTTCCGAGCTGTCAACTGTCTCTCCAGTTGTCACCACTCTTTCGGGGTTGTCATCCAGCCTCTTCCTGGAAGTCAATGGCAATGCCATACTCGATCGGTTTCATAATACACCTCACGGTGCAACCTGGACACATCATCAGTGATTCTCCCGGGGTCATAGGGTGTTTCGGGTCTTAATCAAACACCCTCTTCCGGGCGACCCAGCCGAGGGTGATCAGTCCCTCGACTTGTGTACAGGTAGCGCTCCACGCCACACGTCCCCCTCCGACGGTCTGCCCCGGGGTTGCGCCGGTGGTGCTTGGAGGTTCCAGGCACTGTGGGGAGTGTCCGGGCCTGGGTCCTCCTCCGTCTCATCAGGTGCCGTAC
This sequence comes from Entelurus aequoreus, assembly GCF_033978785.1. NCBI lineage: Eukaryota > Metazoa > Chordata > Actinopteri > Syngnathiformes > Syngnathidae > Entelurus > Entelurus aequoreus. Next base: position 36,134,912 of record NC_084737.1, on the reverse strand, counting down.
GAGGTACTGGCCCTGTGCGTTGCACCGCGGGTTTCCTCAGGCAGCCTATCTTGGTCTTATGTGTCTGTTTCTTCATATGACGATTTTAGTCATATATTATTCAACATTTGAAAAATAATAAAATAACACACGGTAAGGTTAGTGTGAAATGTACTTTACATATTCACATATTCATGGACTGCAGGTCTTGTTGTGATAATAGTTTTTGAGATGCTCTGCAATAACCTTAATAAAAGTGGTTTCAAGGCAACTTCAAAGATTCCTTTATACTTTATATATTTTAATTGAGGCAATTTACTGTAATTTTTGAGAACATTTAGTCAACTAAAATGTTGAGGGATTTAGTTGACTAAAACAGGACTAAAACTAAATAAATTTAGATGACTAAAATATAGGGATGGAAATTCATAAGATTTTTCCAGTCCTGATTCCATATTCGATTCTGCTTAATGGTTTGGTTCTTTTTCGGTTCTCTTATCGATTCTTATTTCGAAAAACAGTCAACAAAAAGCTCGATTTTGTTTAGTTCAGAAGCAACATGGCCTTACAAAGCCGTGAAGGACACACGTTGCGTAATGACGTCATCCCTATGGGGGAATCGTTAAAGAAATCCTTTGCAAAATTATATTCTGGAAACCGGTTCTGAATAAGAACCAGTTTTAGATTCCCATTACTACTAAAATATGACTAAAACTAAAATACACTTGCGTGAAAAGACTATGACGAAACTAATTTAATATGCTGAAAAAATTAACACTAGCTCCGAGTCCTTTCATACTTGACGTTTATTTTCTTGAAAAAAAACCCAACATTGTCGAATAAAATGTACACTCGGACATGTCCCTAAAGTTTTCAGTCAGTCCTGTTACACTTTAGAACGAGGGTGTCCAAACCTTCTCCATCGAGGGCCGCATGCTAAATAATTAAAGAATGCGAGGGCTACTTTGATACATTTTGTATATTAAAGAGCCTAAAACCATTAACATAGAACATTATTTTAAGCTAATGGATATTTAAGTTTTTTTAATTAATTTTTTTAGCATTTGTGTTATCTATAGTTCTTGAGAACAAGGGTGTCTCACTCACTTTCATTGCGGGCCACATTGCATTTATGGCTGCCCTCACAGGGCCACTTGGTGAATAATATATGAATAGATTATATGTAAGGATTCACCTCATGATATCATAGACAACTGCAGATGCATTTGATTATTATGTTTTTTTTAGTGTACACTGTAAAAAATATATATTTTAAAAATGGTATTTTACAGAATATTACTATCAATGGAAAAAAGTAGGCCTTTCACTGCTTTTTTTAACGGTAAAATCTACAGTTAGTTTTTTTTTACGGTGCATTATTTTGTTGAACTAGATCTTGGACGGCTCTAGACTAGAGCAACCAGCTGTGCTATCGCGATGTCGCTTTGCAGAATGAAGCACAAGGCCGTGACGCCGATCGGAGTGATTTCCAGGCTTATGTACATGCAAGCATCCATGGATACCACTTTACAGACATGCACCAAGCAGGGGCGCCGCTAGGGATTTTGGGCCCCATGAAAAGAATCTACAGGGCCCTCAACACAGCGGCAACATTATAATTTCATCATCATTAGGGGCATCTCTGGGCCCCCCTCCATCATGGGCCCCTAGAATCCGTCTCCTTTACCCCCCCCCCCCAACCCCCCTTTTCGGCGCCCCTGGCACCAAAACACCCCACGCCCCATCATACGTCTTCGCCGCTTCACCCCCACAGCGCGGCACACTGGACCACGAAGCTGTGCTCAGTGTTGGCTGCGGCTGCGAGCAGCTGCCTGAGCTGGAACAACCCCTCCCTCATCCCCCTCCGTTGCAAGTCTCCAGTTTGTATTTGTATTGTTTATGCTTGCTGAGGTTTTGTTCCTTGTCCAACACTGCGCCCCCTACAGGTGCACAGTTTGAGATCGGCTTTTTTCCCCCTCCCTCTTCCCTTTTTTCCTTTTCCTATCTTTTACGGGGCCCATGTGGCGACCCATCAGCCTTCCAGTCCTGTCCACCTGTGTCATATTTGTATTTAGGTTTCTTGGACGGGTTGACTGTAAACAAGCTTTGTTGTACTTTTTGGGTGCAAAGACAAATTAAACATCTTGTATCTTGGATTACCGTAAATTTAAAAAGACTACCATAGTTTTTTTTAATGGTAAAATTCTGGTGACTAGAGCTACCAGTTTTTTACCCTAAAATTATTGTAATTTTTACAGTGTATAATGTTATGCATAAGAACTGGTAAAATCAAGAGTGAAGGAGATATTTAACTATTTATTTGAACAAAAACATGTTTGGAATGCAGGATAATCAAATATTTTTTACATATTAGTTAGTATTAAAATGTAAAAGATATGCAATTGCATGCAGTAAAAATAAAAATAAACTATTACTTATTGTAAGAAAAGATAAAGTACTTTATGCCATCCATCCATCCATCTTCTTCCGTTTATTCAATGTTGGGTCACGGGGGCAGCAGCCCAAACAGAGAAACCCAACTTCCGTCTCCACAGCCACTTCGTCCAGCTCATTATGGAGAATCCCGAAACATTCCAAGGCCAGCTCTGAGACATAGTCCCCTCGACGTGTCCTGGGTCCTTCCTATGGCCTCCTACCAGTCGGATATAGGGTGAGAAGCCTCTGTCATTTGAAAACAGCTCAGAGTAAAGCCGTTGCTGTTCCACATCGAGAGGAGCCAGTTGAGGTGGTTTGGGCATCTAGTCAGGATGCCTCCCTCCCCAGGGAGGTTTTTAGGGTACGTCCGTCCGGTTAAGTACTTTATTGACACATATTGTTTCCGGGCTTTTGCAGGCCACAAAATGATGTGGCAGGCTTTGAGATTGACACCTGTGCTTTAGAACATGTCGCGGGCCAATAAAAAACTATCAGCGGGCTGCACTTTGGACACCTTTCCTCTGACACATTACACTCTGAAAAATGTGTAATATTCCCCAAGTCACATGATCCACAGGAAGTTGCATCATTTAGATCCTTTGCGGGCTATGGGAAGGCCAAAATTAAGATCCACTCATCCATTTACGATCGCTTGTCCCTAAGGGACAAGCGATCGTAAATGAGACAACATTCACACTCACATTCACAATATAGGGCCAATTTAAAAGTTAAAGTTAAAGTACCAATGATTGTCACACACACACTAGGTGTGACAAAATTATTCTCTGCATTTGACCCATCACCCTTGATCACCCCCTGGGAGGTGAGGAGAGCAGTGGGCAGCAGCGGTGGCCGCGCCCAGGAATAATTTTTGGTGTTTTAACCCCCAATTCCAACCCTTGATGCTGAGTGCCAAGCAGGGAGGTAATTAGTGTTGCCAATCATAATATAATCTTAGAGAAAAATGGAATTTAAAACATTTGTATGCACGTAAGACCTTCAGTATATCAGTATGTGGAATTAAATTATGAAATGGATTAAGCAAATAAATCAAACAATGTACTAATATGATCTACTTGAAGAAACTCTTCGAAGTTAAAGTGTTTACAAAGTACAAAGAAGAACCATAATAAACATTCTGAATTTATTTCATCCATCCATTAATTTTCAAGATAATCTTACTCATCTCACCATATGAAATATAACTTACTTCACCAATTATTATTTATTTATTTATTTATTTATTTTTTATTGTTATTACTAATGGAGTATATTGTGAATAAATTGAGAACAGGAAGTGAACAAAAGTTATAGCAACTGCTATGTAAAGGAAAAGGGGTAGGATTAAATGAGCTCTGCTTCTTCCTACTCCTTTTAGAAACATGTTGAATAGAGAAACTGGAAATTGGGATGTATCATGTTGTATGCATGCATGTTCTCAATAAACACAAACTCAAACTCAAACCTATCCCCAGGTGCATGTCTTTGGAGGTGGGAGGAAGCCGGAGTACCTTGAGAGAATCCACGCAGTCACGTGCAGTACATGCAAACTCCACACAGAAAAACCCCCAGCCGGGGAATCGAACCCAGGACCTTCTTATTGTGAGCAATAACCACTGCATCACTGTGCTGCCAACATTAAGATTACTTATTTATTTTTATATATTGTACCATATTTTAACTATGACTCAAACTCTCAGCACAGTCCTGTTACCCAAGTTATTTTTTTTATTTGTTATCATTATAATTTTTTTACTCAGAAATCTTGGCTGAGATGGGCCTCTTTATAGATCCTCCTCAATTTCTGAATAATGGAATGTGGTCTGAACTTTTTAGTTGAAGTGTTAACACAGTAGGAACTTAAGGAGTTTATGATCTCTTGTGCTCACAGCTAGACATTTCTGTGGATGTTAATTTCCTATACTTTTACAAGCACAACAACACCATCATTAATAACAGTATCATTAAAGGCCTACTGAAATGAATTTTTTAAATTTAAACGGGGATAGCAGATCCATTGTATGTGTCATACTTGATCATTTGGCGATATTGCCATATTTTTGCTGAAAGGATTTAGTAGAGAACATCAACGATAAAGTTCGCAACTTTTGGTCGCTGATAAAAAAGCCTTGCCTGTACCGGAAGTAGCGTGACGTCACAGGTTGAAAGGCTCCTCACATTTCCCCATTGTTTACACCAGCAGCGAGAGCGATTCGGACAGAGAAAGCGACAATTACCCCATTAATTTGAGCGAGGATGAAAGATTTGTGGATGAGGAACGTGAGAGTGAAGGACTAGAGTGCAGTGCAGGACGTATCTTTTTTCGCTCTAACCGTAACTTAGGTACAAGGGTTCATTGGATTCCACACTTTCTCCTTTTTCTATTGTGGATCACGTATTTGTTTTTTACACCACCTCGGATACTATATCCTCTTGAAAATGAGAGTCAAGAACGCGTAATGGACATTCACAGTGACTTTTATCTCCACGACAATACATCGGCGAAGCTCTTTAGCTACGGAGCTAACGTGATAGCATCGTGCTTAAATGCAGATAGAAACAAAAGAAATAAACCCCTGACTGGAAGGATAGACAGAAAATCAACAATACTATTAAACCATGCCCACACAGCAGAAGACTGCTATACGGATCCGCCTTCAAGTCGCCCAACCCGCGTTACTGTCACATTCGTTTTGGCTCCGCCTAGAGGATACAGCTCCGCCTCTGAAAATTGTACGGTCAGACAGCTGATCCTGAGCGGACTCGTGTCTGATTCGCATACGCGGACGCGACAAACCAAACCGGCGCGCGCCGCCTAGAGTTATAGTCTCCGCCTACGCGCGCTGAGCCGACCAATATCTGCACCCGCAGACGTGGACGCGCCTACTTGCGTGTACGCGCATGAGCCAAGATCTCTGGACTTTCTTTGCTGGAACACGAACGTAAGTATAGATTTATTGATTTATTGCTACATTCGCAGTAAAGATCAGCCTTTGTGTTTCCATCATCATTTATGTATGATTGTAATGACGTTGTTTGATATTAGGACTAGCAGTAAAACTTTATATTCTGTAAAAAAAGGCTATTTTATTTCCAGCGCCGCCTCCCAGAATGCTTTGCATGGGGACGTGCGTCTGACGTCACGTATACAGAAAATTCAAAATGGCTGCACGCGGTAGGTGAGGCCCGAGCGAAGAAAAGTGGAAAAGAGTGTTATTCGTCAAAAAACCCACACAACGACGGTCATTTTTTCGCCGTGCTATTGTAAAATTGTCTTTTATCTGTGTTTTGTGTTCCGGGGGACCCCGACTCCAGAATGTGAAAGTTTCCCGCGTGAAGCCGGTGAGTAAAAAGTTCAATACAGTTAACTTAGGCCATCTTTTGTTAGACGCTGTGAATGTGTGTAGGTTACATGCTACGATATTCCACATATATCCAACTGCTTGAAACGAAAGCGTATTACTTTATTGTCAGTGTTGTTTAGGCCCAGGTCGCGTTAGTCAACAACGTAACGTTAACGGAGTGGAAACAGCCGTTCTATGCCATTAATATGAGTGTGTATTATTTCTTTCTTTGTTCTTTAGTGGAGCTTGAGATCCTGTTTACTGTGGACTAGCTGTGTGTGACGCCATGTTGTGTTTGTTTCCATTACAAAAAAAAGGTATGTCTATGTGTTTTTTGGCATAGTTAATTGTAGAAAAAAATATAAAATGAGGTGATGTGAGTGGGAAAAATTGCTGCACATATTAAGGATCCTTTTTCTTGATCTACATTTTTGTTATTTGCTGATGTATATATTTTATATGCTGTTTTTTATTTAATTAATTTATTAGAGACTATTTTATGCTTTATTTACATTTTTTTTATTATTATTATTTTATTTACTATTATTATTATTATTTCCACATGTGAGCATAAATAATTAATCATATTAGTACATTGTTTGATTGCTTTGCTTAATGCATTCCATAATTTAATTCCACATACTGATATACTGAAGGTCTTAAGTGTTGAACGTGCGTACAAATGTTTTAAATTACATTTCTCTCTAAGATTATTTTTCTCCTCTTTTTTTGAGAAGAATTGTTGTATATTCTTGGGTAGCGGGTTATAGTTTGCTTTGTTTATAATTTTAGCTGTTTGCAAATTCACTATGTCGTGGAATTTCAGTATCTTTGATTCAATAAATAAAGGATTTGTGTGTTCTCTATATCCAACATTATATATTATTCTAACTGATCTTTTTTGTAACACCGTTAATGAATGAAGTGTACTTTTGTAATTATTTCCCCATATTTCTACACAATAACTCAGATATGTAACACTAGTGAACAGTAGAGAATATGAAGTGATTTTTTGTCTAGAACATGTTTTGCTTTATTCATTATTGACGTGTTTCTTGCTACTTTATGTTGTATATTTTTTACTTGAGATTTCCAGTTCAATTTATCATCAATCATTATACCTAGAAATTTGGTTTCATTTACTCTTTCAATTTCTATTCCGTCTATTTGTATTTGTGTTTGACTTTCTTTTCTACTGTTACCAAATAGCATTATTTTAGTTTTACTGAGATTCAAAGATAGTCTGTTTTTGTCAAACCATCTTTTTAATTTGTTAATTTCTTCTGTTATTATTTGTATTATCTTCTGTGTGTTCTCTCCTGAACAAAACGCTGTTGTATCATCCACAAATAATACTAACTTTAAATCTTTTGTAACTTTACAAATGTAATTTATCTAGACATTGAATAATTTAGGTCCTATATTGATCCCTGAGGTACACCACAGGATATATTTAGCGTTGTAGACGAAACCACCACATTAATATTAAAGATATTGTTAACATTCTTAGTGCTAAAGATATTCCCCTCTCCTTGTATCCCTTCTCCCAGCTCCACCGTCTCACCGAGTGCCAGCAAGAGTCATGAGTACTTGTCAACTCGACTCCTCAACTGGAGATAACTTTCTAGGTAAAGACTGATCTCCAAAATAATATCTCAGCATCCAGTAACCATGCATGGTCAACAGATCACAACCATTTAATACCAATTTATCTCCCTTAGCACCTCACCATGGGGAAGGATGTATTCATATGCCTTCACCAGCACATGCATTAAACATGCAGAGAGTTACACAAGGTAGGGACTGATCTCTGTATACACTACACCCATAATTTCAAACCCTACTTTAGGATTGAGCTGAAGTTTTGACTATTATGACCTGTACTTTTACCTTTCTTATAGTTCTTACCACCTTGGGGCACCATTCAGGTAAAATCTCAGCTCATCTTACTTGCTTATTTGTATACACTAACACCTGTGCATGCTTTTGTCCACGTTGTTCCTTTGACGATGAATAAATACCCCTTTTCTTTCTTTCTACATTAAGGGTGCCTTTTCATCTGATTAAATTTATAATGAACAGGGACATTGCGGTTGTCCCAAGTGGATGGTATGATGATAGGATGGTTTTCTGGCCCAGCTATAAAAACACAGAGAGAATTGAAAGGGCCGCTTTAAATGAGGAGCAGCATGAGCCAAACTGGCCAAGATTTGACGTTTCTGTTGTCCGAACTTGTGGTATGCAAATTCATAATCTTCTTGTTTAAAAATAATGTCATAGTTGCTTCTCTTTATGCTTGGAATAACCTATTGTGTCTATGTTCTGACCAGGTCTCTTGTAAGAGAGCGATCTGATTTATCATCATCAATATTAATAATATTCTGTTCAGCTCTACAGCTAATTTGAAACTCATGTTCATTTTAACATATTCAATTTTAGACAACTACAAAGACGCATTAAAAATAATGCAACAATATGGAAAGGGCTGCAACACCTCAGACCTGCAATCTGAGGCAGAGAACGAGGAGCTGCCAGAAAAAAGGAACAGGAAGCCAGTGTAAGTGTGTTCCGTCTTGTTTTTCTCATGTTTCTACAGTAATAGGAAGGTTATTTCCGGTAGCATTCAAAAATAGACCAGAGATGCTTGTACTATATGTATATTTGGCAATTTTGGTATTGCAATAATCCTAATGATATGGTTACCCAACAGCCATCGTCTCGGGGACTCAGATGATAGCGAAGAAGACCCGGGAAATAGTGACCTCACATCTCTGGGGTTGGCAAGCCAATTGCACAGGCAGAGTAAGGAATAATCTCTTAACATCGAAAACAACAAAACCACCACATTAATATTAAAGATATGGTTAACATTCTTAGTGCTAAAGATATTCCCCTCTCCTTGTATCCCTTCTCCCAGCTCCACCGTCTCGCCGAGTGCCAGCAAGAGTCATGAGTACTTGTCAACTCGACTCCTCAACTGGAGATAACTTTCTAGGTAAAGACTGATCTCCAAAATAATATCTCAGCATCCAGTAACCATGGTTAACAGATCTCAACCATTTAATACCAATGTATCTCCCTTAGCACCTCACCATGGGGAAGGACGCATTCATATGCCTTCACCAGCACCTGCATTAAACATGCAGAGAGTTACACAAGGTAGGGACTGATCTCTGAAATATTAGTGTATAGATAGGCCCCTTGGGTATTACCAGTCATGGTTAACTGATGGCTCTCTCACAATGCCCACCTCACTAGGAACGGCAGTCCCTCCTCGACTCCCTCCACCCCCCTCACCAGCAGCCCTCAACATGTGGCAGACAGAGGAGCCTGGATCCAGCCTGGCCTACAGGCCAACATGGCGAGGGGAAAGAATGGCCGACAACATTTCCTGCTCTGGTGAGCAATAACTGACAAATACCGGATGGTCATTCTGTGCCACAAATTTTGGAAAAAATTCAAATTCACAAGCAATCACATATTTTCTTCAAACTTTGTCAATAACTTTTGTCATTAACTAAGGTCAATAGCTAATGTCAGGATTATGAGTAATGAGGATAAACACTGAAACATGTTAATTTTATACTGCTGTTTGTCAACAGCGCCTGAGGTAATCCAGATCCTTAGCCTGCTGGAAACTATTAAGCACAACCAAGACCAGCTGGTTGCGAAGGTAAACTTCTTAAGCCTTGAATAGGTCAATAATTCATAATGACATTGATTTTGATTCATTATTATTTTTTAAAGAAAGAAACAGCCTACATGGCAGCTTTGTGTGATTAGAGTAAACATTGCTACATTTTCTTGTTACATTTCACCTGTTTGCTCTTTAAATACCACTTTTAATGTTTTTTATTTATTTCGATCATATTTTTTAAAAATGTGCCTGGGGCCGTTAAAAAATGACCTGCAGGCCGCAAATGCCCCCCGGGCCGCACTTTGGACACCCCTGGCCTACACGAATACAAACATAGAATGATAGTAAAAATATATTAAGAAAACAATGTCAACCTCCCAAAGTTGGGTTATGGCTATTTATTTATGCCACCCACCCCCAACCTCCCGCCGCCGTCATCCAACAGAGCCAAACAAGTACTCTGATCAAGGAACCAAATAACGATATTGTTTAAACATTTTGGATATCTTGCACACCTATACCCTGATCACAAATTCATAGTTTACGCACCTTATTTTAACCACCTCCAGTAACTTTCAGTCATGTTTTTTTTTCAAATGTAATCTCCTTAATACCTATCACATATTTTGTATTGTGTAAGCATACTTGGCTTTGGATGCTTCCTACCATAAACATAAACGTATCTGTCTTGTAATCTTGTTTGATTACAGGTGCTGTGAGTAAAAATGTGTTGACAAGGTCAGCCACGGACGCTGAGGTCACCAAACACGCCATCAGGTGGTTCAACTTGGCGGGGGATCGGGCAACGAGGAGACGAGTCCCGCTTCCACCTCCTCAGGAGGAATAGAGATGTATATCAATCAATCAATCAATCAATCAATGTTTATTTATATAGCCCTAAATCACAAGTGTCTCAAAGGGCTGTACAAGCCACAACGACATCCTCGGTACAGAGCCCACATACGGGCAAGGAAAACTCACCCCAGTGGGACGTCAATGTGAATGACTATGAGAAACCTTGGAGAGGACCGCATATGTGGGTAACCCCCCCCTCTCTAGGGGAGACCGAAAGCAATGGATGTCGAGTGGGTCTGACATAATATTGTGAAAGTCCAACACATCAGCGAGAGTCCAGTCCATAGTGGGGCCAGCAGGAACCATCCCGAGTGGAGACGGGTCAGCAGCGTAGAGATGTCCCCATCTGATGAACAGGCTAGCGGTCCACCCCGGGTTTGGAGCAGAGTAGAAAAGAAAAGAAAAGAAACGGCAGATCAACTGGTCTAAACAGGGAGTCTATTTAAAGGCTAGAGTATACAAATGAGTTTTAAGATGAGACTTAAATGCTTTTACCGGGAGGGCATTCCATAGTATTGGAGCCCGAATAGAAAACGCTCTATAGCCCGCAGACTTTTTTTGGGCTCTGGGAATCACTAATAAGCCGGAGTTCTTTGAACGCAGATTTCTTGCCGGGACATATGGTACAATACAATCGGCAAGATAGGCAGGAGCTTGACCGTGTAGTATTTTATACGTAAGTAGTAAAACCTTAAAGTCGCATCTTAGGTGCACAGGAAGCCAGTGCAAGTGAGCCAGTATAGGCGTTATATGATCAAACTTTCTTGTTTTTGTCAAAAGTCTAGCAGCCGCATTTTGTACCATCTGTAATCTTTTAATGCTAGACATAGGGAGGCCCGAAAATAAAACGTTACAGTAATCGAGACGAGATGTAACGAACGCATGGATAATGATCTCAGCATCGCTTGTGGACAAAATGGGACGAATTTTAGCGATATTACGGAGATGAAAAAGGCCGTTTTAGTAACACTCTTAATGTGCGACTCAAACGAGAGAGTTGGGTCGAAGATAATACCCAGATTCTTTACCGAGTCACCATGTTTAATTGTTTGGTTGTCAAATGTTAAGGTGGTATTTTTAAATAGATGTCGGTGTTGAGCAGGACCGATAATCAGCATTTCCGTTTTCTTAGCGTTGAGTTGCAAAAAGTTAGCGGACATCCATTGTTTAATTTCATTAAGACACGCCTCCAGCTGACTACAATCCGCCGTGTTGGTCAGCTTTAGGGGCATGTAGAGTTGGGTGTCATCAGCATAACAGTGAAAGCTAACACCGTATTTGCGTATGATGTCACCTAGCGGCAGCATGTAAATACTAAAGAGTGCAGGGCCAAGAACCGAACCCTGGGGAACTCCGCACGTTACCTTAACATAGTCCGAGGTCACATTGTTATGGGAGACACACTGCATCCTGTCAGTAAGATAAGAGTTAAACCAAGACAAGGCTAAGTCTGTCATCCCAATACGCGTTTTGATACGCTCTAATAAAATATTATGATCAACAGTATCAAAAGCGGCGCTAAGATCAAGAAGCAGCAACATAGATGAAGCATCAGAATCCATCGTTAGCAATAGATCATTAGTCATTTTTGCGAGGGCTGTCTCCGTAGAGTGATTTGCCTTGAAACCGGATTGAAAAGGTTCACAGAGATTGTTAGACGCTAAGTGTTCATTTAGCTGCTGTGCTACAATTTTTTCGAGGATTTTCGAGATAAACGGAAGGTGGGACACCGGCCGGTAGTTTACCAGGAGATCAGGATCGAGGTTAGGTCTTTTGAGTAGAGGATGAATAACCGCTTTTTTGAATGCTAGGGGAACAGTGCCAGAGGAAAGTGATAAGTTTATAATATTTAATACTGATGGACCTAATAATACAAAAAGCTCCTTGATAAGTTTCCCAGGAATTGGGTCAAGTAAACATGTTGTTTGTTTTGTCCCATTTACACATTTTGGCAATTCCTCCAATGTTATTTCATCAAAGAGAGAGAAACTATTTTGGAGGGCAATGTCCGTCGTATATACAGTCGTATTTGTGTTAATAGAACCCAGTTGTAGCTGAGATGCATTGTCTTTAATCTCTTTTCTAATGACTTCAATTTTCTTATTAAAGAAATTCATAAAGTCATCTGCTGAGTGGGTGGAGCTACTGGGAGGAGTCCCTTGTTGGGTTAGCGATGCTACTGTACTAAACAGAAATTTAGGATCATTTTTGTTGAGGTGGATGAGATTTGAGTAATATTTAGCTTTAGCTGAGGTAAGCATGCGTTTATAAGTTATTAAACTATCACACCATGCTTGATGGAAAACCTCAAGTTTAGTCGCACGCCATTTGCGTTCCAGCTTTCTACATGATAATTTCTGGGCTTTAGTTTCTTCTGTAAACCATGGGGTACGCCTTTTAGGGTCCCTTTTTAGCTTTAGCGGTGCTACAATATCAATGGGGCGTCATTAAAGTTGTTAGTGAGGTTATCAATAGAGCCCACATAATTTGGGAATGGTGCCATTACCGAAGGCAGTAGGTCAGTAAGAGTCGTCGTTGTGGCAGCATTAATGTTGCGGGTGCTATAGTAGTTATTATTATTATTATTAGTTTGTTGACAATGAGTCAGAACTTCGAATTTTATAAGGTAATGGTCGGACATTACTTTAGTGTACGGGAGTATCGTAACTTTAGAGGTGGTGACACCCCTGACAAGCACTAGATCTATCGTATTACCGTTGCGATGCGTGGGTTCATTTATTATTTGTGTAAGACCACAGCTATCAATTATAGTCTGGAGCGCCACGCATGGTGGGTCCGATGGGGTATTCATATGGATATTAAAGTCCCCCATAATGATTATATTGTCGGCGTGCGTCACTAGATCGGCAACAAACTCTGAGAATTCACTGATGAAGTCCGAATAGGGCCCAGGGGGGCGGTAGATAACAGCCAGGTGGAGAGGCAGCGGTGTGACAAACCTCAAAGTGAGCACCTCAAACGAGTTATATTTATTATTTAGGTTAGGTGTAAGATTATAGTTTTCATTGTATATTAGTGCGACACCTCCTCCCCTTTTAAGAGGTCTGGCAACATGTGTATTGGTATAGCCAGGAGGAGATGCTTCATTTAGCGCAAAAAAATCGTCTGGTTTGAGCCAGGTCTCGGCGAGACCAACGACGTCAAGTTTGTTGTCTCTAATGACTTCATTAACTAATAGTGTTTTGGAAGATAATGATCTTATGTTTAAAAAGCCCATATTATAGGTAGTGGGCTGTTTTGAGGATTGTTTGTTGAAATTATCCGAAGTAGCAATATTAATAATGTTGCGTTTATTATGCGTATTGCACTTTAAATAGTTTCGACCATATCTAGGAATTGATACGACGGGGATATTCAGATTGTTTGCTTGATGTTGCGATAAACTGAACGCATCATAGTTAGCTACCTCAGTACAATGTATGTCTGCCTCTGACACGGTCACAAAAGAAAAAACATTATGTGAGTTGTGTTTTATTCTAAGAGAATTGCTATGTGTGCAGGGATTATCCAGCCTGACGCCGGCTAGTTCTAGTTTAAATGGCTTCTTACCCGGAGACTCCACGTTTCTTTGGTTAGCTTTTCTCTTAAATAAACAACCTTTTATTGGACTTCTTGTCATTCACCAGTTATTCATTTTCTGATATGTTAGCTGTGCATGGAGCAGCGTTTCCTTGAAGTTGTAGCCTAATAGATTAAATATGTATATTTACTTTTTAAATATATATTATATATATTTACTTTATAGAGTGAATTGACCATTTTCTGTTTCTGCCTATTGACAATATTGTTAGTTTAAAAATACAAGGCAATGCATATGTAAGCCTATATTGCTGTAGTAGGGCTTAGTGAATTTTTTAGTTTCCTATTTTATCCTACAGCAAGAACAGAAGGGATTTTGAAAATAAGATCAAGGGGTCCAAAACGGCCAGATGAGCCAGGGTTTTTATGAGTCCGTTGCTGGTCCGCGGCGGGAGGTTAGGCTTTGATCTTGGGTGCGGAGCGGATGCAGCGCGCCGTCACGGCGCACCCGCCGCACCAACCGCGGAAATAAGGCTTTGATCATGGGTGCGGAGAGCATTCAGCGCGCCGCCACGGCGGATCCGCTACCTGCCGCCGTGGCGGATACGTTCCTGAGTGGAAATGGACGCCGATGCTGGTCCGTTTCGCGGTTCCGTTCCGGAAAGCGCGATACCTGCACGGGGGATCCGCCGCGGAGTGTTTTTGCTGTGTGGGTGGACATGTAACTACACGGTTAATGCTTTCCAGGCTGGCGAAGCTTAACAATGCTGTTGCTAACGACGCCATTGAAGCTAACTTAGCAATGGGACCTCACAGAGCTATGCTAAAAACATTAGCTATCCACCTACGCCAGCCCTCATCTGCTCATCAACACCCGTGCTCACCTGCGTTCCAGCGATCGACGGAGCGTCGAAAGACTTCACCCGATCATAGATGCGGTCGGCGGCCCGAAGACGGAGGAAGTCAAGGTGAGGTCGGCGGCTAGCGCGTCTGCTATCCATCTCAAAGTCCTCCTGGTTGTGTTGCTGTAGTTCGCCGCTAATACACCGATCCCACCTACAACTTTCTTCTTTGCAGTCTTCATTGTTCATTAAACAAATTGCAAAAGATTCACCAACACAGATGTCCAGAATACTGTGGAATTTTGAGATGAAAACAGAGCTTTTTGTATTGGATTCAATGGGGTCCGAATACTTCCGTTTCAACGATTGACGTCACGTGCATACGTCATCATACATAGACGTTTTCAACCGGAAGTTTAGCGGGAAATTTAAAATTGCACTTCATAAGTTAACCCGGCCGTATTGGCATGTGTTGCAATGTTAAGATTTCATCATTGATATATAAACTATCAGACTGCGTGGTCGGTAGTAGTGGGTTTCAGTAGGCCTTTAACAATGTAGTTATTGTGTGAAGATATTGGGGAACAAAAGAGGGTCATTAGGATAATCCACAATGCGGGTTATAGAGAACACACAAACCATTTGTTTTGAAACCAGAAATATTGAAATTCACTAATACATTTTCAAACAGCTAAAATTGGTATGGTGGCCCATGTCAGCTGGTGGCGTGACCCCAGGATACAGAGACATGTCAAATAATTAAATTCTTACTTCGATAGCATAACACGGTAGAAACAAAAGGCAAGACACGTAGCAGCAGCAGAGTCACATATGCACAATGACAAAATACATACATCTAGCCCTGGCAAGGAGCAACAGGTGACCTTAAATAAACTTGATTAACCAATAAAAAACAGGTTTGCTGGCAGGAAACTAAGCAGAAAAATGAAGGTGCAGGAAAAGAGAGTCCAACAGGAAGTACTAATAAAACAATAGTACCAAATAGAGATGGCCGATAAATGCTTTAAAATGTAACATCGGAAATTATAGGTATCGTTTTTTTTTTATTATCGGTATCGTTTATTTTTTATTTTTTTATTAAATCAACATAAAAAACACAAGATACACTTACAATTAGTACACCAAGCCTAAAAACCTCCCTCCCCCATTTACACTCAATCACACTCATTCACACAAAAGGGTTGTTTCTTTCTGTTATTAATATTCTGGTTCCTACATTATATATCAATATATATCAATACCGTCTGCAAGGGATATAGTCCGTAAGCACACATGATCGTGCGTGCTGCTGGTCCACTAATAATACTAACCTTTAACAGTTAATTTTACTCATTTTCATTAATTACTAGTTTCTATGTAACTGTTTTTATATTGTTTTACTTTCTTTTTTATTAAAGAAAATGTTTTTAATTTATTTATCTTATTTTATTTTATTTTATTTTAAAAAAAGGACCTTATCTTCACCATACCTGGTTGTCCAAATTAGGCATAATAATGTGTTAATTCCACGACTGTATATCGGTATTGGTTGATATCGGTATCGGTTGATATCGGTATCGGTAATTAAGAGTTGGACAATATCAGAATATCGGATATTGGCAAAAAGCCATTATCGGATATCCCTAGTACCAAACAGGAAATCATACCAAACATAGGAAAATAAAGAACAAAATCCAAACTGTCGTGTGGGATCATAAAAAGAATCATGCAAAAGTCAAACAACCACCTGCAACCCAAAAATGAAGACTTTTTGCACAGACAACACTAAAAATGTTGATCATATTTATATGTGGGGTTAGAGCAGTCCTTCTCAAATAGTGGGGCGGGCCCCCCTGGGGGGGCGCGGCACGATGCTACGGGGGGGCGCGTATGACCTTGGGGAACATGCTTTTTTGTCGCACTTGGCTTCACTGTAACCACTGTGAGAGACGAGGAAAGATTGGTGTGTTGTTTCATTTAATGTTAATAAACTTACAATGTTATGCAGAGGTATAGTTATAACAACTTTATGGACTAATGATATTATTTATAGTCACAGTGGAGAGTGGGAGGGGGGGGGAGTTACAAAAAATAATTGAGAAGCACTGGGTTAGAGTATGCATAGATTGAGTAAAGTCAAACAAAGTACAGTGGTACCTCGGTTAACGTCGATAACACGTTCTCGAAGATCGTACTTTACCTGAAGCAAGTAAATAATATGAACCAAATATGTTCAAACATAACACTTGTAATATAGAACACTTACAACTTAACATGCGGAAAACAATGTCACATAACTATAAATGGCTAATGAGGATGACTAATGAATATTTAACATAATTTTCACCTTCATTAGAGACTTTTGTAAACAAACACAGTGAGGAGACAGAAGGGGAGAAGTGGAGAGTGGAATAGAAGGTAGTCACACCATCCAAAAACAACTTCTCAACATTTTCAATCGTTTTTGATCTCTGTTTTGTTAACACCTTCACTCCTTTTGCAACATTAGCGTCCATGAGTTCCACTTTCTTTGCCAGGATAGTTTTTATTGTTGATGTAGATTTCCTGTACGTCCTAGGCAGATCGACCACTCCAACGCCAAATTTTGCAATTCGTTTTTTTCTGGAATTCGAAAGTAGTTTTTACTCCCTGTCATATTGCTAGTCTTTGGTCCCTTGGCTCGTTATAATTCCTTGTACCTGGGAATCTATACCAATACTCAATGGCACCAATTTTCGGTACAATTGTGTGTGGTAATACATTTATATTTTTTTGATAATGAAATCTAAAACAATTTTGTAAACGTTTAACACTGATATGATATTGATAATTGTGCTGTCCAGTTGTTATATCTTGCTGTCTTACAATTCTGAGTCTCATTTGTACGGAACCCTTAAAGAGACATGGAGGCAAAACATTTATTTGCGAGATCTCGCAAAACGTTTTTTTTCCTATGTCAGTGAACCGGAAGTGAAACATCGATGAAGGAGCATACCAGAGGTGGGACCAAGTCATTGTTTTGCAAGTCACAAGTAAGTCTCAAGTCTTTGCCCTCAAGTCTCGAGTCAAGTCCCAAGTCAAGACAGGCAAGTCCCGAGTCAAGTCCAAAGTCAAGACTGGAAAGTCTCAAGTCAAGTCCCAAGTCCTGCATTTTGAGTTTCGAGTCCTCTCAAGTTCTTTTAACCACAGACTAATATATTTACACAGATTGTGTATGCTTTTAAAACGCTGTATTTATTTATGAAAACAAGTGCATTTGAAATTGCAGGAAAAAAAATAGTGCTGACATTGCTCTTCATAATAGCACTATTAACCAGTCATTTTAAACATTTAACTCATTCCTTTACAGAATAAACACATTTGAAAACACAAGTGCAACTATACTTATTTGCACAAAAGTGTTAACATTGTATTTCCATGGCATATTGCATTGTAACTAGTTCCACAGCAATTTCTATCCTGTTCTTACCTAATCTCATTGATCTCATCTCATACGGTATGTGTGTGTATGTGTGCGTACACATGAAAAACATAACAAATACATGAACATAATGAACAGAGTTGGTAATTTTTAGATGTCAGGGCCCTATGCAATATGTACACATATTCTTAATATAGTATACATTTTAACTGACCTTTATTTGACTATGTTTGTCATTTTGTAGGTGGTTAAAAAACCCGGTGCTGCTGATGACCGCCGTCTAACGTTACGTTACTGTGTGTGATACATTGACTAACGTAACGTTAGGTGTAGGTACCTCATGCAACCCTACTTAAAAAAAACACTTAACAAAATGTATGAATAAGGTAGCGAACTGCAGTGGACGCAACAGATTGCCGTGTTTGCAATGACGTTATAACCATAGACATCTTATAAGTAGACGCAGCATTGGCTACTGTAACGCGAGCAATTTGGCCGCCATCTTGAAGTGGTGACGAGGAGCCGGCGAGCAGCCTAAACTGACAGTTGACAGGTAGAAAACAAAGATGCCGGGCTGGTGTTCAGCGTTTTCCTCCTCAAATGAGCGGACTGTTGAAAATAAGAATCGGGGGATTACTTTTCACAAGTAAGATTTAACATTAACGTACTATTGGTTGTATTTTGTGAAAAGAATATTAGCACAGAGTTGAGAAGGAGCAAAGATCTTCAATATTTGTATGTGACAATCACAAAGAAATCTCCTGGGGGAGGATGACTCCCCTACAGGGGTTTGGTTTACAAACTTTCAGCCCCACCTAAAACAAAATTCACCAGCCGCCACTGATTATGATGCATTCTCATTTTAGGCAAAATATAAGACAATACTTTCTTAACAGTATAATTGTAACCAGGAATAAGTCTACAAGTAACAATATTTAAATACTAACATTGTTGGGTAAGACAGAATTTGGTTTTATTCTGAATCCAGTGAAACAGATTGGTGGTTTTAGCTGATATAAGGACTTTCAGGTGTTTATATATGTTTATGTTTACGCATTTGGCAGACGCTTTTATCCAAAGCGACATACATAAAAAATACATATAAAACAATCACTGTAAACATTATCATTTAAGGGAAGAATGTAATACAAAATATCAATACAAAGTGTCAAGACAGAATAAACTCTCTGCTGCTGCAGCAACAGAGATACAGTCTATAAGACAGGGGCGTCACTAGCTCTTAAGGACAGGGGGGGCTTAGCCCCCAGGAGATGCAGGATGCGAGCGAACGTAGCGCACAAGCACAAAACTTCACAAACGGCTAACAAAAACTTTGAAATTATTCATTGTTATTATTATTATTTCAATCGGTTTAGTTTCAATCTGTGTTCAGTACAACAACAAACATGGGTTTGCACAGTGACATTTTGTTTACAGCATCAACAAGAAACAATTACTTGCATGATCCTTCAAGATACACTGAAACACAATGAAAGTCATGGCATTAGCCTCTACGTTTTTAAAGGCCTACTGAAATGAAATTTTCTTATTTAAACGGGGATAGCAGATCCATTCTATGTGTCATACTTGATCATTTGGCGATATTGCCATATTTTTGCTGAAAGGATTTAGTAGAGAACATCGACGATAAAGTTCGCAACTTTTGGTCGCTGATAAAAAAGCCTTGCCTGTACCGGAAGTAGCGTGACGTCACATGTTGAAAACCTCCTCACATTTGCACATTGTTTACACCAGCAGCGAGAGCGATTCTGACCGAGAAAGCAACAATTACCCCATTAATTTGAGCCAGGATGAAAGATTCGTGGATGAGGAAAGTGAGAGTGAAGGATTAGACTGCAGTGCAGGACATATCTTTTTTTCGCTCTGACCGTAACTTAGGTACAAGGGCTCATTGGATTCCACTCTCTCTCCTTTTTCTATTGTGGATCACGGATTTGTATTTTAAACCACCTCGGATACTATATCCTCTTGAAAATGAGAGTCGAGAACGCGAAATGGTCATTCACAGTGACTTTTATCTCCACGACAATACATCGGCGAAGCACTTTAGCTACGGAGCTAACATGATAGCATCGTGCTTAACTGCATATAGAAACAGAAGAAATAAGCCCCTGACTGGAAGGATAGACAGAAGATCAACAATACTACCAAACCCTGGACCTGTAACCACACGGTCAATGCTGTGCCGCCTGGCGAAGCCTAGCAATGCTGTTGCTAACAATGCCATTGAAGCTAGCTTAGCTATGGGACCTCGACAGAGCTATGCTAAAAACATTAGCTCTCCACCTACACCAGCCCTCATCTGCTCATCAACACCCGTGCTCACATGCGTTCCAGCGATCAACGGCGCAACGAAGGACTTCACCACGATGATCGTTGCGGTCGGCGGCCCGGAGACGGAGGAAGTCAACCCAGACAGGTGAGGACAGCGGCGCGGCGGCGGACGGCGTTGTAGCTTTCGTCGACACCCCGGCCGCCATCAGAGTCGTCAAGAAACATATATTTCCCCAAAGTTACGTACGTGACATGCACGCACGTACGGGCAAGCGATCAAATGTTTGGAAGCCAAAGCTGTACTCACGGTAGCGCGTCTGCTATCCAACTCAAAGTCCTGGTTGTGTTGCTGTAGCCAGCCGCTAATACACCGATCCCACCTACAGCTTTCTTCTTTGCAGTCTCCATTGTTAATTGAACAAATTGCAAAAGATTCACCAACACAGATGTCCAGAATACTGTGGAATTATGTGGTGAAAACAGACGACTTAAGCTGGCCACCGTGCTATTCCAAAATATCTGCTTCAACCCGTAACGTCACGCGCAAACGTCATCATACCGAAACGTTTTCAGCCGGAAGTTTCCCGGGAAATTTTAAGTTAAAGTTAAAGTTAAAGTTAAAGTTAAAGTACCAATGATTGTCACACACACTAGGTGTGGTGAAATTTGTCCTCTGCATTTGACCCATCCCCTTGTTCACCCCCTGGGAGGTGAGGGGAGCAGTGGGCAGCAGCGGTGCCGCGCCCGGGAATCATTTTGGTGATTTAACCCCCAATTCCAACCCTTGATGCTGAGTACCAAGCAGGGAGGTAATGGGTCCCATTTTTTTATAGTCTTTGGTATGACTCGGCCGGGGTTTGAACTCACAACCTAAATTGCACTTAATAAGTTAACCCGGCCGTATTGGCATGTGTTGCAATGTTAAGATTTCATCATTGATATATAAACTATCAGACTGCGTGGTCGGTAGTAGTGGGTTTCAGTAGTCCTTTAATTCACAACCTAGAGGCTAATGCCACAACTTTCGCTCACAATACAATAATTGTTTGTTCCCAAATATTTTGAAGTTGCACATATTACATTTTGGGCACATATGTGACTAAAATGGTTGTAAATTCAAGCCCTGGAAATATTACTCAATTACTTGAATTAAAGTAATATCTGGATCGGGATAATTTGGCTTGTATATAATATATTTATATATATATTATGGCAAGCCGTTAAGGAAATTAAATATATATGGAAGTCTGAATAGAAATGAGAAACATTTATATATACTGTAAATAAGAAAGACTTAGTCTGCTGATCTGAAAAAAAGCCAAAGCTGTCAAAGAGCTGAGGGACCATCTTCAAAGTGCAATGCTAAAACAAATAATGCAAACAATAAAATGTAACTTCCAGGGCTTGAGATTAAAGTAGTCCCGTCGCCCCGGGGACGGTAAAAATAATGCACGGGACGAAATTAAATGCTCCCCGGGACGATGGCTTTTAACCATTTTTTTTCTTTTTCTTTTTATGTATTTATTCATTTTACATTTTATATTAAATATCTTGGTTTTTCCACCCTCTGAAAATCCTATGAAATGTTTAACAAGCCATCCTATAATAATACCACAGCTATTAATGTAACAATACAATAAAACAAATATATTTAATGATTTTGTTTTCATTATTTTAAAAACAGGCAAATGTATATTACTTTATATAGATTCTACAAAAAAGACAAAACTTAAAAACTAAATTATTTACAATTGCAGACACAAGGTTCTTGTTCTGCAGTGCTGTGTGCTAATGTGCTTCGTACACCTGTCAGACCGCAAGCAAGGTCGCAGAGAAAATGCGGACTGGATTTTGAGTGATGTGGGCATTTTCTATATGAACTAGTGGAATGGATTGGATACCGACGCACTAAAGGGGCTCTCTACCTTACACTATGAAGTGAGGGGAAACTGAGTAAATAATGACAGGTTATATGATTATTTATTTAAACTCATATTCGGGCCACTGAACATTTTAGGGGGGCTTGAGCCCCCCTAAAATAGGCCTAACAACGCCAATGCTAGAGGATTTATAGATATCTAATGTATTCATACATTGTTTATGTAGGATATACGCATGTATATATAACCTAATCATATTGTTTCTTCAACTTAAAAATAGCTGACCGTTTTTTTCCCCCTTCTCTGGGATTATATTCCCAGTTTTGATCTCGGCCATCTGGTCGCTTATAGAATATAAGAATAATCTATTACTGTAAAGCAAACTATGAATAATAAAACATGTGTCCTTTATCATAGCTACACGTATGACTAAAAAGCATGTGAAAATAAGTGGTATTCAGTGAGGTAAGATGAATTAAATGCACTGACAGTTCATTGCTCCTGCCAAATGAATTGCACTGAGTGGAGCGGATCACCACTCCAAATTGGCGGCCCCGCGTCTCGTCAGCGCCAGTAGGCAGTAGCGCTCGATGCTGCGTACCCTTATAAGATGTCTATGGTTATAGCGTTAGCAGTGAGTTTACAGCCTCACTGGTTTAACTACACAGCAAATAAAAGTCACGTTACTTAGCCAATAAACCAGGGGTCGGCAACCCGCGGCTCTGGAGCCGCATGCGGCTCTTTGACCACTCTGATGCGGCTCAGCTGCATACTTGCCGACCCTCCAGATTTTCCCAGGAGACTTACGGATCTCAGTGCCTCTCTTGGAAATCTCCCAGAGTAAATATTCTCCAGTTTTCACCCTTACAACTAAATTAAAATCTCCCGAGGCAAATATTCTCTAATTTACACCCTAACAACTTAATCAAGGGCATGCCATGATAGCACTGCATTTTCTGATCCTCCATAGCCTGTACAAACGCCGTGCCAGCCCATCCACATGGTGTATGTAGCTTTTACTTGCGCACATAGAAGACAGCAAGGCATACTTACTCAACAGCCACACAGCTTACACTGACGGTGGCCGTATAAAACAACTTTAACACAACTTTAACACTGTTACGTTACAAATATGCGCCACACTGTGAACCCACACCAAAAAAGAATGACAAACACATTTCTGGAGAACATCCGCACCGTTAAACAACATAAATACAACAGAACGAATACCCAGAATCCCATGCAGCCCTAACTCTTCCAGTCTACATTGTACACCCCCGCTACCACCACCACCCCCCCACACATCAACCCCCCTCCCCACCCCCCTTCGTGCGTCGGTTGAGGTGGGCGGGGTTTGGTGGTAGCGGGGGTGTACAATGTAGACCGGAAGAGTTAGGGCTGCATGGGATTCTGGGTATTCGATGTGTTGTGTTATGTTGTGTTACGGTGCAGATGTTCTTCAGAAATGTGTTTGTCATTCTTTTTTGGTGTGGGTTCACAGTGTGGCGCATATTTGTAACGTAACAGTGTTAATGTTGTGTTAAATTATACGGCCACTGTCAGTGTAAGCTGTGGGACTGTTGACTAAGTATGCCTTGCTGTCACTTTCGTGTCAAAGCAGTGGCTGCATTTAACATGTCACCGAGCAGGTACGCTGTGTGTACAGACTGTAGAGGGCGCTAAAGGCAGTGCGAACACGCCCTACATTGTGGGTATCTCCCGGAAAAACTGGGAGAGTTGGCAAGTATGACTAGGAATGGGCAATACCACACTTTTAGGATTCGATACGATACCGATACTTTGTCTTGCATTTTCATCGATACTGATACCATTAATTTCTTATTGGCAATTTTTGTCAGTCAAAAATATTATTACTATTGTTATTATTTAAGACAACTCACAAGACAAATACAGACCATTTATACCACATTTATTATGGTCAATATATAATAAAAGTAAAATTAAAATAAATAACATAAATATGAAAAATAAATTAAATATAAACAAAAATATACACATTTTCACTTTTCTTATTCCTCAAAAAAAAAGTCTTGGTAGAAAAAGCTTAAAAAAACTATTATTCATAACAATGTTATGTTTCAAACCTCTTTGTGGAAGTAAACTTATAACACTTCTCTGAAGCAAAGTCAATAATTTCCTTATCACAATAAACTAGGATTTCCTTGTCCTATAAACCTGCATACGAAAGACAGTTCCCTGAGAAAATGAACTTGGAAAAATGATCTACAAAAATGTCTGACACCATCACACCTTTAGTGTACTCGAGATATGTCGTCACACGTTACACTTTACTGAAGTCTCAGATTGCTGTTCAGGAAAAGTAACAATGCTGTCGGCTGGCTGTGTGTGTGTTGCACGTTGACGACGCTCATTCGCTGTCTCCTGTGACGTGACTGGGCCAGCTCTATACTCTGCCAGGTACAGGGGTGTCCCAGCACATAGTAAGTTAAGTAAGTCAACAAAAACATCTGAAAGTGATGCTTGCACCCCCCACACGCCGTTTTTTGGTTTATATCGATACTTTTTTTCAGAAAAGTGATGCCAAATGAGTAGCGTGTGAGTATCGATATATCGATACCGCAGGATCGATACGCACATCCCTAAGTATGACGCTGTCAAGCGCCGTTAATGTAAAACTAGCGGGCCGTACTGACATTAAATTTTTATAATAAGGTGCGGGCCGGGGCGTGTGCCTGAGACCCCTGGTTTAAACGTAGCCCAAAAGAAAAAAAAAAGCTTTGTATGCAGTGTTATTTCATTTTAAATTTCAAAAGAGTTTTGTGGCTCCCATTGTTATCTTTAATTTGTGAAACTCGTCAAAATGGCTCTTTGAGTGGTAAAGGTTGCCGACCCCTGCAATAAACGTTAGCTTACACTACCGTTCAAAAGTTTGGGGTCACATTGAAATGTCCTTATTTTTGAAGGAAAAGCACTGTACTTTTCAATGAAGATAACTTTAAACTAGTCTTAACTTTAAAGAAATACACTCTATACATTGCTAATGTGGTAAATGACTATTCTAGCTGCAAATGTCTGGTTTTTGGTGCAATATCTACATAGGTGTATAGAGGCCCATTTCCAGCAACTGTCACTCCAGTGTTCTAATGGTACAATGTGTTTGCTCATTGGCTCAGAAGGCTAATTGATGATTAGAAAACCCTTGTGCAATCATGTTCACACATCTGAAAACAGTTTAGCTCGTTACAGAAGCTACAAAACTGACCTTCCTTTGAGCAGATTGAGTTTCTGGAGCATCACATTTGTGGGGTCAATTAAACGCTCAAAATGGCCAGAAAAAGAGAACTTTCATCTGAAACTCGACAGTCTATTCATGTTCTTAGAAATGAAGGCTATTCCACAAAATTGTTTGGGTGACCCCAAACTTTTGAACGGTAGTGTACATTCGAAACGTACCCTTCTTTGTGCATCTTCAAATGTCGAACGAAGTTGGAAGTTGTTGCATCTCCGTCTGTAATATTCGAACCGCATGCTTTGCATACTGGAATTCGTTTTTAGTTGACCAAGTCGTAGTTTTAATACCCGAACAAAACTATTTTAGGGATAATTTTTCCTCACTGACGCGTTGTTTGTCATTTCTTCTTCGTTGGTTGTCCTGCAATTTGATTAGATGAATGCTGTGGGACAAAAATAACGTGGATGTAATTTGATTGGCTATTGTACTGATAGGAACAACACGCTCCCAGACACGTAAAAAATGAAAGATACGGAGCGCTTCTGAATAACTTTTTAATCTTTGAGTTTTGGGGAAAGAAGCAAGTCATGTCAAGTCAAAAGGCTCAAGTCCAAGTCTGTAACAGGACGTGACGTCACGTACAACAAAGGTATCGAAATATGGTACCGTTTGAGTTTCCTTGAATCGATACTCAGTGGTACAAACGGAATTTGGTCAGAACCTTTAGAAGTACCGAATTTGGTACTCATCCCTACTTGTTATTAATCGGTCTCAGTCCATAAAACATGGATGTCATGCTAGTAAGCAGCGAGTAGCTTCCTTTGTTTTGTCCCGGCGGACTGATACAATGCAACTATGGGATTACTTTCAAATCAGTTTTTGAGTTTGAGTTTGAGTTTATTTGGAGCATGCATGCATACAACATGATACATCACAATTTCCAGTTTCTCTATTCAACATGTTCGAAAAGGAGTAGGAAGAAGCAGAGCTTATTTAATTCTACCCCTCTTCCTTTCCATAGCAGTTGCTAAAACTTTTGTTCACTTCCTGTTCTCAATTTATTCACAATATACTCCATAAGTCAATCAATCAATCAATCAATCAATGTTTATTTATACAGCCCTAAATCACAAGTGTCTCAAAGGGCTGTACAAGCCACAACGACATCCTCGGTACAGAGCCCACATACGGGCAAGGAAAACTCACCCCAGTGGGACGTCAATGTGAATGACTATGAGAAACCTTGGAGAGGACCGCATATGTGGGTAACCCCCCCCCCCCTTTAGGGGAGACCGAAAGCAATGGATGTCGAGTGGGTCTGACATAATATTGTGAAAGTCCAACACATCAGCGAGAGTCCTGTCCAAAGTGGGGCCAGCAGGAACCATCCCGAGTGGAGACGAGTCAGCAGCGTAGAGATGTCCCCATCTGATGAACAGGCTAGCGGTCCACCCCGGGTTTGGGGCAGAGTAGAAAAGAAAAGAAAAGAAACGGCAGATCAACTGGTCTAAAAAGGGAGTCTATTTAAAGGCTAGAGTATACAAATGAGTTTTAAGATGAGACTTAAATGCTTCTACTGAGGTAGCATCTCTAACTTTTACCGGGAGGGCATTCCATAGTATTGGAGCCCGAATAGAAAACGCTCTATAGCCCGCAGACTTTTTTTGGGCTCTGGGAATCACTAATAAGCCGGAGTTCTTTGAACGCAGATTTCTTGCCGGCACATATGGTACAATACAATCGGCAAGATAGGCAGGAGCTTGACCGTGTAGTATTTTATACGTAAGTAGTAAAACCTTAAAGTCGCATCTTAGGTGCACAGGAAGCCAGTGCAAGTGAGCCAGTATAGGCGTAATATGATCAAACTTTCTTGTTTTTGTCAAAAGTCTAGCAGCCGCATTTTGTACCATCTGTAATCTTTTAATGCTAGACATAGGGAGGCCCGAAAATAAAACGTTACAGTAATCGAGACGAGATGTAACGAACGCATGGATAATGATCTCAGCATCGCTTGTGGACAAAATGGGACGAATTTTAGCGATATTACGGAGATGAAAGAAGGCCGTTTTAGTAACACTCTTAATGTGCGACTCAAACGAGAGAGTTGGGTCGAAGATAATACCCAGATTCTTTACAGAGTCACCTTGTGTAATTGTTTGGTTGTCAAATGTTAAGGTGGTATTTTTAAATAGATGTCGGTGTTGAGCAGGACCGATAATCAGCATTTCCGTTTTCTTAGCGTTGAGTTGCAAAAAGTTAGCGGACATCCATTGTTTAATTTCATTAAGACACGCCTCCAGCTGACTACAATCCGGCGTGTAATAACAATAAAAATAAATAAATATAAATAAATGTTGTTGGGTGTGTGATTCAAGATTACTGAATAAACAAGCGATTTGTCAATGCACAAAGATAAAATACTACTGTTTATTACACACAGTATTGATCTGTAACCGAAAAAAAACATTAACGAAGGCAACATTTTGGCAGAAATTTCGGTCTTCAATCAAAAATAACTAACTATGGCATTTATTAACTGAGGGACCACTACCTTAGCTCCGTTTACACCCGACGCCAAATCAAATTTTTTTCGCCCTCAAGTGACGGATCAGATATTTTTTGTTGCCAGTCTAAATGCTCCAAAGTCCTTCAAATTGGATATTTTTGCATCAAATTTGGGCAATGCGACCTGACCTGGCCAACGCGTTTGTACTGGAGCCTGTTAAAAGATCACATTCTACTTGTAAAGTCAGCTGAAAAAAACAGGTTTAAAAAAAAATCTGATTTGGTCTACTTTGCTCTGCAGGGTAAACTTAGTTGTGAGTTTTTATGGGTTTTATGAGTTGAAGAAACAAGCACTAGGTGTAATGAGGAAGAAGAAAGCTGAACCACAATGTCTGATATCATGTGTCATGGTTTTGCCTTTCTACATTATTCTCCAGTGTTTTGTGTTAGTTTCAGCATCAGCGCTCCGCCCTCCCTTTTTTCCCCACTTCCTGTGCGGTTCCCTTGCCTCGTCACAGCCAGTGTGGAGCGCTGATTGACACACCTGCCTCCGTTTGGTAATTAGGACATTTTCCTGTTGACAGTACCCATCTGAGGGCTTTGTATGCTGGTGCAATACTGAGTGCACACTTCAGTTATTAACGTCATGAGTAACTTTGCTTTTCCTATTGTTGTTCATTCGCCCTTTTGCATTTTCACCCGTGGTTGACTGCTCTTCCCACGTCGGTGCTCTTTCTTTTCTTATGCTTTATTTCCTGGTACCTAATACGTGGAACCTCTGCTCACACACCGCTTGCCTGCTCTACATCCTGGGATGACACCGACAATGCCAAGCCGGGACCTTACCAATCATGATCCTTATCTTATCATTTAATAAGGCATTATCTACTATCTAATTTAGAGTACATTTATCTGTTTTATCTGTAACATACTCATACTGCATGTATCCATTATACAATGTTTATGTTAACATTATTCCTGTACTTACTATTTAATCTAATTTGGATATTATTATCATATATTTTTTACCTAATAAATAAACAATGTTCCTCATTTATTTATTTTTATTACTAAATAGGCAAACTACAAACTCTATTAAATGCACCACTAAAAACCGTTATATTTTTTCATTTTTATGTTAACTATTGTTATTATAGTTTAATACTAAACAATATTAAAATCACCCGGCTTAGTCAACTAAAGCTCTTTGGTTCTGTGCCCTATAAAAGGTTTTATCCCCCAGCCCTGCCCACCTCTTTAACGCATTCTTCTTAAACCCAAAAGATAAAGCAGCTATTTAAGTAAGTACAAATGGGAAAAAAATAACAGTACATATGTATGACTGAGAAGCCATTAATCACTCCACAATACCCTGACTTTATCTTGTGACCTGTTAGAGTTCGGGGGTCGACCCACAGGTCAGGCCGGGCTCAAACTTGTTCAGCTATTTAAGTCAAACGTTATCACAGTCCAACTTTCAGGTAATGTTTTGATAAAATATGCCAAATGCAAAATATTGCTAAAAATGTTGCTCTGAGCTCACTCTGATTTTGTAATTGTTAAAAAATCTCTTAAAATTTCGTCTGAATTTAAAAGACATTTTGGACTTGACTATGTGCTCTCGTAGTCACTTAAAACCTTTTTTCACTCCCTCTGTTAATGATATGGCCTTTGTAGCCTTGGAAACTGCCAGGATCCGGTCCCTTAGTGATCTATACAACGACGAGACATTTGCCTCCTTTAACCAGTTGGGCCACAAATTTGGCCTTCATAGAAACCAGTTTTACAGGCATTTGCAAATCAGGGAGTTTGCCCCCCACCCCCCCCATCTCTCACTCAACTTGGAAAAGATAAGGCACTGCCTTTGGGGATCTGTAGCAAAGTTTGCCAAAAAAATGGCACTCATTTCAGGAACATGTTGGACGCCGCACCTTATATTTAGGCGCACCCCCTTGATCAACCCAACCATTTCACTTAATTTGCTCAACACATATTTTATTATCAGTTAAGTAGACTCCCTTTTTTTGATTTATATATTTTTAAAAATTAATGCTATTAGTCTTATTCAAACATGTTTGATCTTTTACGGTTTGTTTTCTTCCCCTTATTTGGTGTGATGTTTTACAAGCCTTTACATTGCAACATTTCAATGTATACTGCTGTACATGTGTTCTAAAATTTTAAAGCTTAAATAAATCTTTTTTTTTAATGAAAAAACCCCACAAAATAAAGAATCAAAAATTAAACTGCACTGGAACTTTGCCTATCATTCTCAACCCCTATGTCTGGCAAGAAATTGTCTTTTTGTCTTTTGTGCAGTATAACGCCTAAATAAACACTAGGGAGAAGTGGCTAACAATACAGGTAATGGGGATTTGATTTATTCCGCTTATAAAGTGCTCCAAAAAACATCCAAAAACCTCCATCAACATTTTACATACACACTGCAAGTATATACAGAATGTAATGTAATAACCGGCACATTAATACTAACATGTATTATTAACAGACTTTGGTCATTTTAAGCATATTAATTTCACAGACGCATTGCAACCGTTGCTATTTCCTTCAATAACAACTACTACCACTAATCATGGCAGACTTCATGAGAGCTAACGACTACTTTGGGACAAATGATGATCCAGAACCTTATATTTTTGAGACAGAATGTAAACAGGATGAGCTACAATGTTTAGAAGCTGAGTACTAAGCAGATCATGCTATAATAAAACATAAGATTCAAGATTTAAGATGCTTTGTTATTGTCCATTCTTTAACATGTACAAGACACATAAGAACTGAAATTTCATTTTCGGCACAGTCCCACTAAGAGCAGACATACGTTACAGGGAGACAAGACGGGACCGCCAACGGATCAGCCACTTACGGCGCTCTTTAAAAAAGGTGGGAAAAAGGTGATATTGGGAAAGGGGGGAAGAGTGAAAAATATCAGTCTAAGGCTGGACCCTCGGGAGGGGGTCCAGACTGAGTCCAAGGGAAAAAAACTAATTTAGCATAGCACACATAAACATGTTACATATAATCACAACAACTCGCAACAAAGGGGGTGGGGGGATTTGGGGCCCTGGCGGCCGGCCTGCTGCTATAAAGCGCTACTAGCCGTCCATAACCCCGAAGAGGAATTAAGCAGTGGTGGTGAGGGACGTTGGAAGGGGGTGGGGAGTGTGTTTGTATATATGCCCATTGTCTTTGGGTGAAGTGAAGTAATGTTCATAAGCCCAGAGTCGTTCTGCATGCAATGCAAGCAAAGATCGATTCCCAGGTGTCGTTGAGGAAGGGAGGAGGGAGGGAGGTCAAAAGCGTCCATCTTTGAAATTCCTCAGGGGATGATTTAAGATACATGCTACTACTACATGATAAGCATCATGTAGCATTATTGCTACGTGCTAAACCAGAAATACAAACAACGGACATTATTTGTTTTTAAATCACTTACTGTACAATGTCTGCTCTCTTTCAGAACAAAACTTGTGCTCCCTGTTAAGCTAATGATTTCAAAAATAGAAATGCTTGGAGCAAACAAGCATCTTGTTGCGTATTCCAAGCGATGCCTTCAGGTCTGATTAAAAATATAAAGTTGACCAACTTCTCGGCTTATGACCACAGCATTGCACTATGCAAGTGTGAGGCAGGATGTATAATCTAGCACAAACTCACAATGCCGCTAATACTTGGTTAATATGCAGGTCACGACATGTAAATGGAGTATTGCTCTCAGTTTTGGATGTTTTTACAGAGGGCTTAAAGGCCAAAATAGATGATTCCTATTACAATGTTAACCACCTATTGCTAGCGTTTTTTCCTGATTTAGAAAAAAGAGAAAGACATATATGTTCTTGTCTTACATAGGGGTTGTGAATGATTGGCACAAATCCCAAAAAGGGCATTTTCCCATTTAATGCAGTGATGTGTTTTACTGCACTACATTGCTCTTTACGCACCACTTGCATTACTGAAAGGTTCTAGGTATTTTTTCCAATATTAAATTTTTTTAGTCGCTAGGACACATTTCCTAATACTTCAATCAATCAATCAATCAATGTTTATTTATATAGCCCTAAATCACAAGTGTCTCAAAGGGTTATATAGCCCTAAATCACAAGTGTCTCAAAGGGCTGTACAAGCCACAACTTAAGTCTCTTTTTCAAAACTCTTCACACAGTGAGCACAACAGAAGAATAAATGGGCTAAACTGAGGATCAATTATCGTTGCTTTGGCACAAAATACATTCAATGACTACATCTTTCAAATGACATTAATTATTTTCTCACTTCGACATAACAACCGCCAAAACGGCAACTTGCACATGCTTACATACTGTTTTCAAAACTGTTAAATTTAAGTTCAAAACAATAACATAATACAAACTTGAATAAGACAGCAATTTGCTACAATTCTACAGTAATATTTTAATGAAATATATTTCAAATCCTAAAATTAGATGCTATAAAAAAAATTGGACAATTCCATCATCCACATGATCAAATGTCCCTCCTGGATGCAATGAATGCTGGATGCCTGGACATAAGATTGGCCAGGGATGGATCAGAAGATTTTTTCCCAGGTGTATTGCCCTAGATGACATAAGATGTGATGTGGAGGACAACCTGTGGTCAAATGGAGAAGACTGGTAAGATTAGCATTACTATTGTATCTGTATCAGTGGATGGTGTGTTTACAAATTCTGGTATTTTGGAATTACTCAGTGCAAAAAAAATAAAAAAAAATAAAAAATACATAAAATATATTGAAGCATTTTGCATCATGGTAAATGGTAAATGGTAAATGGGTCGTACTTGTACAGCGCTTTTCTACCTTTTTTAAGGAACTCAAAGCGCTTTGACACTATTTTCCACATTCACCCATACACATTCACACATTCACACACTGATGGGGGTGTCATGTCGGATTCATTCCAGTAACATATTTTGCTGTGAATTATAAACAGAGATATCCTTGTTTTACACAAGAAAACATTGTCAAATGCTACCTGTTGCTAGTGTTTTTAGGTCATTGTTTTGTGGGTGAAAAGGTGTTTGTTGTCTGTCAACCTTTGTTAGTGTTCTGGAAGAATGAGTTGATTTGAGACATGTATGAAGTAATTTGGTAGTTTTAGTGCATTTTGAAAATGAAATGAACTGATGTGACAAGCTGAAAGTTGGTTTGGGGAACTGTGTGAAGAGTTTTGAAAAAGTGACCTAAGTATTGGGAAATGTGTCCTAGCGACTGTAAAAAAAGGGTAATATTTACTTAAAATCTCCATAGTGAGATGGTTGTTTGCATGGTTGTTTTTGCATGGTTGTTTTTCCACACAGCTGGAGAAGCACTGTTGTTGTTTTCCTTGCTCACAGTTACGTGTGTTGAGACGTTGACAAGTGACAAGTTCCTGTTTCGTTCGGCCCGCCTATGCCGAGGAGAGACCTAAGATATAAGACTGTGTCACTCAGCGGTGATGTAGCCACAGATTACACTAATGCATGTAGGTCACCGCATCAATACGTAGACTTTTGCGCTGGTGCTTCCCCCACGGTTCGTGTCGAGGTTCACGCATCCTTCCTCTTGCATAGTGCAGAACGTCGCGATGACGTCGGTGGGGTGCATGTAAACAAAACCGGGCGGCCTGCCTGCCTGGCCGCAGATGTCACCACTGTGTTTTTTCGGTCTGTCCGTGATGTGTTTGTATTTAGAAAAACAGCCGTAAACAGACAATGTGTGGTTTTCTGTGTCAGTGCAATCACGTAAAATGCCGGAGATTCTTTGAGAGAAGCGCACGCAGGCCTGTCAATGACACAGTAACATTCAGCAAGAAGGTGAAAGGTGAGATGCAGTCAACGTGAGCACAGTCACATACACAAGCGTGTGTTTGTGTTTGTATGAGTGTATGTGTGTGTGTGTGTGTGTGTGTGTGTGTGTGTGTGTGTGTGTCATCATCACTTAAACGCCCTTTTTGCTTTGAAAGCTGTCCCAAACAACACACATCACTATTTCTAATACCAAGCTGCATCTGTGATTAGTGTTTACCCTTACATTCTCCTATGTTATACAATCCCTCGCTGAAGTACTTGCACATAGGAGGTAAGGATGTGTTATATCAGGGGTGACCATTACGTCGATCGCGAGCTACCAGTTGGTCACGGAGGGTGTGTCAGTCGATCGCCAGCCAGGCATAAAAAAAAATAGACCTAAAAATTTGGGACCATCAATTTTCACTATGACGTCATTTTCGTCACTTAATTGACGTTCATGGCACCCGAGGATCTGGTGAGATGACGCTGGTTGCTGCGAGCTCAGTATTAAGAAAAAAAACAACCGACAGGAAGGCGGAAAAAACTTTTTATACCAACACACTCTCGCCCTGTCACGGCACAAACCTAAAGACGGACCACACAGTTTCTGTCTTCACAATAAAAGTGCTGCTCCATCCTGCCTGTGCTAAGAAAAATAAGAGTTTCAGAACGTTAGCGCACACAAGCGAGCAAGCTACGGAGTTTGCCATCAATGCGTTTCTTGTAAAGTGTATAAAACGAGTACGGAGGCAGGACAAATAAGATGCCAAAAACCAACTTCTTTCATGTGGTATTGGACAGATAGGAGGACTTTTTATCACCTCCACAATGTAAATTCAAAAATGTGGAAGTTATCAGCACTACTGTGAATCCTGTCTGATTCCAATCAATGCACGTCATCCAAATAAGGTAATACACAAACTTATATTCTTGTCTTCATGAAAGAAAATAATGTATATGTGGTAGAGATGCTTGTATTGTTTTGAACACCTTAACATGCTAACAAAAATGTTTGTTTCATAAATAAATACATACATATAAATTATATATATATATATATATATATATATATATATATATATATATATATATATATATATATATATATATATATATATATATATATATATATATATATATATATATATATATATAGTTGTTGGTTGAGCTCATAGGACTAGATAGTACAATCCCTCAGATTAATCAGCAGTTAGTGTTGAGTGGGGGGTGGGGGGTTAGGGGCAAAAGCTTCACTGGGGTCTTCAGGTGGGCACCCTCCTTCACTGGTGTTTCGTTGATAGGCCCACGACACCTCCAGAGGGCTCAACGGCGACATCTGGCGTCCCAGGTGTGCCCCCCTCTGCCTTTACCCCTAGATGTCATTTAGCAGCCCAGTTTGGGTCCTTTCTCTTGAACCATATCCATCTGCTACTTTGTTCAGCAGCATCCGACAGCGATTTGACAGCCCGCCGGAAGGCCTGACCTCTCAATCCCATTCCTTTGAGGAGCTTGGTTGTGGACGTAGCAACGAAGCCTCTGCACCCGACTTCAACTGGAAGCACTCGGGCACGCCAGCCGCGCTGCTCTGCCTCGGCTGCTATGTCCGCATACCTCAGTTGTTTGCGCTCATATGCTTCACCAACTGCTGCTTCCCATGGTACAGTTAGTTCAACAATGAACACAGTCTTCTGGGAGGTTGACCACAAGACCAGGTCCGGCCTGAAGCTGGTTGTAATGATTTCAGGCGGGAAGATGAGTTTGTGGTCCAAGTCAACCTGCATTTTCCAGTCCCGGGCAGAGTCCAGAAGGGTTGCCTCCACTCTTGCAGATGGTTTTGGTGGGAGTTGTCCTGCTCTTACAAACTGAGTGGTGATTGAGTGACTAGGGATTGGGGGAGGGAGGGCCTTGTTGTTATTTCTCCTTTCCTCCAGGGTGATCGCCAGCTGTCTTAAGACCTGGTTGTGCCTCCAGGTGTAGCGGCCTTGAGACAAACTGATTTTGCAGCCGGTGAGGATGTGACGGAGTGTTGCAGGGGTTTGACAGAGTGCACAAGAAGGATCTTCTCCAAACCATTGGTTTAAGTTCTTGGGTGTGGGAAGAACATCGTAGGTGGCTCTGATGATGAAGCTGATTTGGCTCCCTTCCATTTCCCAAAGATCCTTCCATGTGAGCTTGCGATGCTCCAGGTTTCCCCAGCTAGTCCACTGTCCCTGTTTGGACTGTGCCACTGCTGTTGCACATCTGTCTGCCTCCTCTTGTTGTCGAACCCGATCAACCACCAGATTTCTCCTCTGGGCTGATGTTGCCTTGTGCCATGTGGGTCGACTAGCCCCAAGTCCAAACCCACCTCTTCCGTGCTGCACTTGTCCCACTATGTCTCCATGCCTGAGAGCAGATTTGGCTTGTTGTACGGCCTCAGATGGGATCCATTTCCTCCCAGTTGTCAGTCTGGGAGCAACCGCTCGGATCACCTCATCTTGAGACTCAGTCAGTGTCATGCTCAGCCTCACCTTGGTGCATTTAAACTCCTCCGTGAGGCTAGAGATGGGCAGTTCCAGGGCACCATGACCATATAGGCCGATGTTACTGAGGCACCGTGGAAGGCCAAGCCACTTCTTGATGTATGCACTGACTGTTCTCTCCAGCTTCTCGACTTTGGACATGGGGATCTCATAGACCGTTAGTGGCCACATCAAACGGAGGAGCAATCCAAACTGTAGGCACCACAGTTTCAACTTGCCAGGAAGTAAGGTCTTGTCAATGCGGGCAAGGCCTTTGACGGTTTCTTCCCTCAGCTGATTGCTCTGGTCCGAGTCTTTGAGACTTGCGTTGTACAATCGCCCTAGACTCTTGACTGGCAGCTCTGACACCAACGGAATGGGAGTATCCTCGATGTAGAACCTCTGGTCCGTGAGTTTCCCCTTGACAATAGATATGCTCCTGGACTTGCTGGGTTTAAACTTCATCCGTGCCCATGTAATGTTGGCATGAAGCTTTCCCAGCAGATGTTTAGTGCATGCAATGGTTGAGGTCAAGGTGGTCATGTCGTCCATGTAGGCACAAATGGGAGGTAGACGCTGTCCCCCTTTCAGACGTTCTCCACCCACAACCCATTTGGAAGCTCGAATTATCACTTCCATTGCCATGGTGAAGGCTAGAGGGGAGATGGTACATCCAGCCATTATTCCCACTTCCAGAGATTGCCATGATGTTGTGTATTCTGTTGTTTTGACACAGAATTGCAGATCACGGAAGTAGTTTTTCACGAGGTTTGTGATGGTATTTGGGATGTGGAAGAAGTTGAAGGCTGTCCAGATGAGAGAATGAGGGACGGATCCAAAAGCATTGGCTAGGTCTAGGAATAAGACGTGCAGGTCTCTTCCTTCCCTCTTGGCAGATTGGATTTGGTGCCATATCATGCTTGTATGCTCCAAGCAGCCTGAGAAACCAGGTATTCCAGCTTTCTGCACAGATGTATCAATCAAGCTGTTTTGCTTCAGGTACGTTGTCATCCTTTTAGCAACAATGCTAAAGAAGACCTTCCCTTCAACGTTTACCAGGTTGATCTGCCGGAATTGATCGATGTTTGAGGCATTTTTTTCCTTTGGGATTAACACTCCCCCAGCTCTGCGCCACACTTTTGGGATGGTTTGCTTCGTCCACATCACCTTCATCTGCCTCCACAGAGGCAGATATATATATATATATATATATATATATATATATATATATATATATATATATATATATATATATATATTAGGGGTGTGGGAAAAAATCGATTCAAATTCGAATCGCGATTCTCACGTTGTGCGATTCAGAATCGATTCTCATTTTAAAAAAAATCGATTTCTTTTTTTTCTTTTTTTCTTTTTTCTTTTTTCTTTTCTTCTTTCTTTTTTTTTTTTTTTTTTAATTATTTAATCCAACAAAACAATACACAGCAATACCATAACAATGCAATCCAATTCCAAAACCAAACCCGACCCAGCAACACTCAGAACTGCAATAAACAGAGCAATTGAGAGGAGACACAAACACGACACAGAACAAACCAAAAGTAGTGAAACACAAATTAATATTATCAACAACAGTATCAATATTAGTTACAATTTCAACATAGCAGTGATTAAAAATCCCTCATTGACATTATCATTAGACATTTATAAAAATAAAAAATAAAGAACAATAGTGTCACAGTGGCTTACACTTGCATCACATCTCATAAGCTTGACAACACACTGTGTCCAATATTTTCACAAAGATAAAATAAGTCATATTTTTGGTTCATTTAATAGTTAAAACACATTTACATTATTGCAATCAGTTGATAAAACATTGTCCTTTACAATTATAAAAGCTTTTTACAAAAATCTACAAATCTGCTTGCATGTCAGCAGACTGGGGTAGATCCTGCTGAAATCCTATGTATTGAATGAATAGAGAGTCGTTTTGAATCGGGAAAAAAATCGTTTTTGAATCGAGAATCGCGTTGAATCGAAAAAAAAATCGATTTTGAATCGAATCGTGACCCCAAGAATCAATATTGAATCGAATTGTGGGACACCCAAAGATTTGCAGCCCTAATATATATATACATATATATATATATCTATATATCTATATATATATAGATATATAGATAGATATATAGATATATATATATAGATATATATATACATACATACAGTTGTGATCAAAAATTTACATACACTTGTGAAGGACATAATGTCATAGCTGTCTTGAGTTTCCAATAATTTCTACAATTTTTATTTTTTTGTGATAGAGTGATTGTAGCACATATTTGTTTGTCACAAAAAACATTCATGATGTTTGGTTCTTTTATGAATTTATTATGGGTCTACTGAAAATGTGACCAAATCTGCTGGGTCAAAAGTATACATACAGCAATGTTAATATTTGGTTACATGTCCCTTGGCAAGTTTCACTGCAATAAGGCACTTCTGGTAGCCATCCACAAGCTTCTGGCAAGCTTGAGGAAAGTTCTGTGGTCAGATGAAATTTTTTTTTAGCTGTTTGGTTTCTCCAGCAATATGTTTGGAGGAGAAAATGTGAGGCCTTTAATGCCAAGAACACCATTCCCACCATCAAGCATGGTGGTGGTAGTATTATGCAATGAGCCTGTTTTGCTACCAATGGAACTGGTGCTTTACAGAGAGTAAATGGAACAATGAAAAAGGAGGATTACAAATTGTTCAGGACAACCTAAAATCATCAGCCCGTAGGTTGGGTCTTAGGCACAGTTGGGTGTTCCAACAGGACAATGACCCCAAACACACGCCAAAAATGTTGAAGGAATGGCTAAATCAGGCTAGAATTAAGGTTTTAGAATGGCCTTCCCAAAGTCCTGACTTAAACGTGTGGACAATGCTGAAGAAACAAGTCTGTTTAAGAAAACCAACACATTTAGCTGAACTGCACCAATTTTTTCAAGAGGAGTGGTCAATAATTCAACCAAAAGCTTGCCAGAAGCTTGTGGATGGCTACCAAAAGCACCTTATTGCAGTGAAACTTGCCAAGGGACATGTAACCAAATATTAACACCTAATAAATTCATAAAAGAAGCAAACTTCATGAGTGTTTTTTGTGACAAACAAGTATGTGCTCCAATCACTCTATCACAAAAAATAAGAGTTGTAGAAATGATTGGAAACTCAAGACAGCCATGACATTATGTTCTTTACAAGTGTATGTGTATGACCACGACCACGACTGTAACTGTGCTACTTTTGTTGACAACATTAAATCAGTAAACTTTGCCAGCGTAGCGTTTTCCTCTGCTTCTTGTCGATGTAGCTAGCATTCATTCTAGCATGTAGTTATCGGCGCGAGCAGAGCAGCAGCACCATCTGTCCACCCGTCACTGCTCGCTGAGGACGGTGATTGCTGCTTGCTTTCACCTTAGAGTCTTCAAAGACACAAAAAAGTCTCCAAGACACAAAAAAGTCTCTAATATTCCCGGGAAAAGTCGCTAGAGTTGTCGCTAGTAGCTTTTTACAAAATAAATCGCCAAGAGGGTTGGCAAAACTGTCGGCCCCATCTTAAAGTGTTTCGCTTTAAGATGGTATTTTGAACTTGACGTTAAAGTTAAAGTACCAATGATTGTCACACACTCACTAGGTGTGGCGAAATTATTCTCTGCATTTGACCCATCACCCTTGATCACCCCCTGGGAGGTGAGGGGAGCAGTGGGCAGCAGCGGTGGCCACGCCCGGGAATCATTTTTCGCGATTTAACCCCCAATTCCAACCCTTGATGCTGAGTGCCAAGGGTTGGAATTGGGGGTTGAATCACCAAAAATGTGTGCAGATGATAAGAACATTTACAATACCAACAATACCTCAGTTTTATCCAAAGTTCTGTTCTGAAGCGAAATTGGCCGCCCTTCATCGCGATCACAGACAGCGTGAAAAATGCGCACGTCTTCCGGATTAAGGCTTAACCCGGATGTGATTAATTTTCATCCATATTTAATAATGCGATAATTTATTTTTATTAATCACATGCGTTAACATTGACAGCCCTGAATAAAATGCATTTTTTATCTGTTTATTTTTTTAGTTGATCTTTTTTTTATACATTTAGGTTTAGTACTATTCTATATGGAACTGTACAAAAGTCCCTTTGAACTTTTCCACAAAATTGTAAAATAGAGACGTAAAATGTGCATGCAAATACGAAACCAATTTCCATAAAACTACAGTATGTAGAGTTGCAAAATACACCAAGGAAGAATACAACATTTTTGGGTGAATATCTGGATAAAGGGGCCAATACAAGAACATATTTATAACAGTTGAAGTCACTAAAGCATCGCAGGAATGGTGTCCACTCCCCCAGATTCCTCCTATCTATAGTGGTTTTTCATCAATGTCACAATTCGGGTCAGGACCCGGTTAGTGCCTCAAGAGAGATGTCAGCTCCTTGAGTGTGTTACACCCTCTGGAACCTAACCATGAACACCCCCCCCGCCTCCCAAAAAAAAAATCTCAAAAGAAAATGGAGTCCTCATGAACAGATCCCTTTGCCTTCACTGCCAATGACGTTGGCATATAGCTGTGTGCTTGATATGTGGCGAGAAACTAGCAAAGAAAACAAAATGCAATGTTGAAAGACATTTGCAGAGCAAGCACTCAGCCTTTTCTTAAAGTAGTGATTTAGTTCAGAGTAGGCGCGATCCAACCCTAATGCCGGACCTGAAACGGCAACTACATATTCCCACTGAGAATTAAAGTCAGCAGCGTTAGCTAGAGAGCTAGAACACAGGGGCTAGCTACTTTATGTGCACTTCAGGTCTTAAAGTACCAGTACAGTGGAAAAATAGGTTGACTTCATAGGATTAATTGAGTTTCATTGCATCCATTTAACTATATCTAATCGTATTTATAATCTGCAAAGTACGTAAAAACACCATTTAAACATCACAAAATGCCACAAATTCAGTCAGCCATTTTGAGTAATCCCCTCCGCATACCTATTTCCGGAGATTGACGTCACTGGAATAACATTCTGCACTTTGACCATGTTATCAGATCAGTCATACTGGAAATATGCCAAAATTAAACAGAGATGTGCTGTCTACCACTCATCATCTCCAAATAAGACATGAACACGTTTTTCTTTTTTTATGCATTCTAAGTCGTAAATAAATGAATACATAAAAAGTCTGCTAACAATGTAGTCAATGGGGGCTCTCTATTTTGCCCACAAAACCCTCTAAATAACCATCCAAAACCCGCCAACAATACTCTTAGTTTTTTACTCTTTACTCTTTATCGTGACCCGAATATTAACCAAATATTAGTAATGTTTTTATTATACGCACTAACGCAGACAAACTATTTAGCTGAGTAGCCCTCTACACACACAACCGAAGACAGTGTCTGCAGGGAGACTTTTCCTTGTAAACCCTTTGTGTGCATCATGAATAATTGTTCATATAAAAGGGAAGATATGGACATCCTATCAGTCGTCATTGTATTGAGAGCAGACATTGTACAGTAAGCTATCATTTTATTATGTTTGCAGTTTGTATTTCTTGTTTAGCACTTAGCAATACTGCTACATGATGCTCAGTGATTTATTAAAGCTGGACTTGTTTAGCAGAGCTTCTAAAACATCCTCCTTATATTCAGGATCAACAATATGAAGTTCCGGATCAAACTTTTTCCCAATGTAATTGTTGTTGGCTTTCACAAAGTCTGCATGATTTGCATTGCTTTTGGTGGGGAAGGGATCTGGGATTCCTACCAATACATTACGTGATCATGTGACTGGCTTCCTCATTATCTCTCAAAATGGCTCGGGAATCTCTGTGAGATTGATACTATTTTAATCATATCTATTTATTCGCAAACTTTATAAGTCTTTTGGTGCCATAAAACAGATATATATGATAATAGCTTCAATATAGAGGCAACTTGTTTTTCCACTCTACCGGTACTTTAAAGAGACCTTCTAATGCTGGAACTCTCACTTTTATCTCCAACATGTGGGTGGGCTTGCATCAGCCTGCTAATGTCACCTACAGAAGACTGGATGCAATTTCATATTGTGTAGTATGTGTTTTGGTAGCATCTTCATCCCGAATCACGATATTTTCGCTCAGAATTTGAAGGAATGATCAAATATAGCTGCCTGATGCTTTGTTGCAGGTTCTCGCAATTCAACTAAAGAAAGGGTCAGCCTGCATACATTTCCAAATTATGGGAAAATTAGGTAAGTATAGGCCTCTCCAGTCAAATTGACTCCACAAAATGGAACGGCCCACACGAGAGGATTGTAATTAGCAGAAATTATTTTAATGATTCTAAGAAAGGTTTTGGTCAGAGTTTGGATGGAAAAATTTCAAAGGATCAAGCTAAATGCGAGCCCGAAAATCAGAACCTGCGAAAAAATGAGAGAAAAAGAAATTAAGTAGCTAGTATTCTATTTTGCGTCCTCTTCTACTGATGTTTTCCTAAGATGCTTGAGAAAATGATGAAAGAGCATGAGAAAACAGGTTGTAGTGTCTATGGAAGAGGAGATGGAAAAGCAGGGAAATACTGATTATTTTAAATTTATTTTT
This sequence comes from Entelurus aequoreus, assembly GCF_033978785.1. Taxonomy (NCBI): domain Eukaryota; kingdom Metazoa; phylum Chordata; class Actinopteri; order Syngnathiformes; family Syngnathidae; genus Entelurus; species Entelurus aequoreus. The sequence continues at coordinate 36,092,068 of NC_084737.1, read as the reverse complement.
TGCTCATAATGTTAAAGGCCTACTGAAACCCACTACTACCGACCACGCAGTCTGATAGTTTATATATCAATGATGAAATCTTAACATTGCAACACATGCCAATACGGGTTAACTTATAAAGTGCAATTTTAAATTTCCCACTAAACTTCCGGTTGAAAACGTCTATGTATGATGACGTATGCGCGTGACGTCAATCGTTGAAACGGAAGTATAGGTACACCATTGTATCCAATACAAAAAGCTCGGTTTTCATCGCAAAATTCCACAGTATTCTGGACATCTGTGTTGGTGAATCTTTTGCAATTTGTTTAATGAACAATGAAGACTGCAAAGAAGAAAGTTGTAGGTGGGATCGGTGTATTAGCGGATGGCTGCAGCAACACAACCAGGAGGACTTTGACTTGGATAGCAGACGCGGTAGCCGCCGACCGCATCTATGATCGGGTGAAGTCCTTCGTCGCTCCGTCGATCGCTGGCACGCAGGTGAGCACGGGTGTTGATGAGCAGATGAGGGCTGGCTGGCTTAGGTGGATAGCTAATGTTTTTAGCATAGCTCTGTGAGGTCCCGTTGCTAAGTTAGCTTCAATGGCGTGGTTAGCAACAGCATTGTTAAGCTTCGCCTGGCTGGAAAGCATTAACTGTGTATTTACAGGTCCATGGTTTAATAGTATTGTTGATTTTCTGTCTATCCTTCCAGTCAGGGGTTTATTTCTTTTGTTTCTATCTGCAGTTAAGCCGGATGCTATCACGTTAGCTCCGTAGCTAAAGTGCTTGGCCGATGTATTGTCGTGGAGATAAAAGTCACTGTGAATGTCTATATCCACATATCACGTTCCTCATCCACAAATCTTTCATCCTGGCTCAAATTAATGGGGTAATCGTCGCTTTCTCGGTCCAAATCGCTCTCGCTGCTGGTGTAAACAATGGGGAAATGTGAGGAGCCTTTCAACCTGTGACGTCACGCTACTTCCGGTACAGGCAAGGCTTTTTTTATCAGCGACCAAAAGTTGCAAACTTTATCGTCGATGTTCTCTACTAAATCCTTTCAGCAAAAATATGGCAATATCGCGAAATGATCAAGTATGACACATAGAATGGATCTGCTATCCCCGTTTAAATAAAAAAAAATCATTTCAGTAGGCCTTTAACTACATCAGTTTTAGAGTAATCATGGACCATGGCGACAAAAACATGCAATTAAGTGATCAAAATGATAGTTTTGCATGTCTTTATCCATGCTGTCTATGCTGGGAAATGGGCACCAGTTCTGTAGATGACGTCACACCAAAATGGGGAGCATATCGAGTCGGGCCATGGAAAGAAGGCGTTCTAAGTACATTTAGTTATCTACCCATTACTCAAAAACAAATTTATTTTAGGATAAATTACTGCCAGACTAATTTTCACAATTAGTCCCCAGTAGATAAACATCCATTCACACTATGGACATCCAAATAACCAAAACGTGCATGTGTTTGAAATGTGAGAGTAAAGTCCACACGGATTGGAACCCGGATCTCCTGATTGTGAGGCAAACGTGCTAACCACTACTTGACCGTCCTGCTGGCACATTTACTGTACTCAGTAAAATGAAAAAATATGAATTGGTGTTTGCACTGTTTTGTAAAAAAAATGTCAATAAAATGTGTAAAAGCAGTAAATGACACTTCAATCTTCAATATCTGCAAATTAATTTAACCATGTCACTGCCTAATTGAATATATTTCTATATATTTTAGTAATTCTTACTCCATCCTGATCCATGATGCGGTGTGTTGAGATTTAAATACAGAAAAACTAAACTTAAGCTGTCATTAAGACCTAAACAGAAAAAAACAAGGTTCCAATGGTCTAAGGAAAAACAATCGTGGACTATGAAGATGACTGGATGAAAGTCATATTCAGTGATGAATCGCGAATCTGCATTAAAGCAACTTGTTTGGTGCCATTCAAAGGAGATTTATGAAGACGACCACCTGAAGAAAACCTGCATATTTTCACAAGTCATTGATGATATGGGGCTGCATGTCAAAAGTTAAAGTTAAAGTACCAATGATTGTCACACACTAGGTGTGGTGAAATTTGTCCTCTGCATTTGACCCATCCCCTTGATCACCCCCTGGGAGGTGAGGGGATCAGTGGGCAGCAGCGGTGCCACGCCCGGGAATCATTTTTGGTGATTTAACCCCCAATTCCAACCCTTGATGCTGAGTGCCAAGCAGGGAGGTAATGGGTCCCATTTTTATAGTCTTGATGCTGAGTGCCAAGCAGGGAGGTAATGGGTCCCATTTTTATAGTCTTTGGTATGACTCGGCCGGGGTTTGAACTCACAACCTACCGATCTCAGGGCGGACACGCTAACCACTAGGCCACTGAGTAGGTGACTAGGCCACTGAGTAGGCCTAGTCACAGGCACTGGGAAGATGGATGGATAAAACCTTTAACTGGTACTACTGTTTATTAAAGCCAGAAAGAAATGACTATGACTTTGTGTCATGTCTGTTATCTGCCTTTTTCTACAAAATTATACAATTTAATTAACATCCCCAAAACTGGTGATTCCATAATCTCTCCCAGAGCTTGGACAAGACTGATTTTCACTTCCATAATATTTATAGTTGTTGAGGTCTGAATGTCAAAAATCAAACCGGATGTGCTTTTAATAAAAGAGTGCATCTGATAATCGAGGAAAGTTTTGTAGCATCACTTTGAGGAACAGGGCAATAATCAGAACTTCCAGTCACTGTTACGATAGCTGCATGAAGGCCTCCTTTGAGTTTGACAAATCAGCGTTCTGTGTTGACTCATACGGGCTGAGTTGTATTTCTGCTGAGTGTGGATGTTTTCTTCAATAGAAGAGACCCCACCCCAACTTGTAAGAATATTCACAATTCTAGATATATTTTGTCGAATGTTACTAATGTCAATGATGATTCACCTGCTCACTCAAGTCCCTCAACTCTCTTGTTTAGTATTTACTGTCATTAATAGTGAGAGTTACAATTTTCATTGAAAATTTACTTTAATTGGGTTTATTGTTAGCTCACTTTTTTGTAATGCTCTGTTTGCATTACATATATTTTTTTCTTTCTTTCTTTCTTTTAGTTTATTTCGAACATGAACACATTTACATCATAATGCATCACACAATTTCATATCATTTCATTTACATCATGCCCGAAAAGGAGTAGGAAGAAGCAAAGCTTATTTAATCCTACCCCTTTCCCACTTCAAAGCATTTACAATTATATAAAATCATTTACTGACCTTTTTATATAATAAAATAACATCTATGAATTAGTATATACAACAGTTTGTAATATGTAATTAATTAATTCAGTCATTATTAACATACTGAGATGAAGAATATTTTCAATAAGGTTGGAAGTTTTTCTCATAATTCTTCTTCTTTGTACTTTGTAAGCACTATTAATTTAAACAACCTCTTAAACTGGATCATGTCAGTACAATTTTTAACTTCTTTACTTAATCCATTCCATAATTTAATTCCACACACTGTTATGCTAAAAGTTTTAAGTGTTGTACGTGCATATAAATGTTTTAAATTATTTTTTCCTCTAAGGTTATATTTCTCCTCTTTAGTTGAGAAGAAATGTTGTACATTCTTTGGTAGCAGGTTATAGATTGCTTTGCACATCATTTTAGCTGTTTGCAATTTTACCAAATCACCAAACTTTAATATTTTTGACTTAATAAATAAAGGGTTTGTATGTTCTCTATATCCAACATTATGTATTATTCTAACTGATCTTTTTTGTAACATGGTTAACGAATGTAGCGCACATTTGTAGTTATTTCCCCATATTTCTGCACAATAAGTCAGATATGGTAACACTAGTGAGCAGTAGAGAATATGAAGTGATTTTTGGCCCAGGACGTGTTTTGTTTTATTCATTATTGAAATGTTTTTTGCTACCTTATGTTGTATGTTTTGTATATGAGATTTCCAGTTCATTTTATCATCTATTAATACTCCCAAAAATCTGGTTTCTTTTACCCTTTCGATGTCTACTCCGTCTATTTGTATTTGCGTATGATGCTCTTTCCTACTATTACCAAATAGCATTATTTTAGTTTTACTGAGATTCAAAGATAGTCTGTTTTTGTCAAACCATCTTTTTAATTTGTTCATTTCTTCTGTTATTATTTGTATTATCTTCTGTGTGTTCTCTCCTGAACAGAAAGCAGTTGTATCATCTGCAAATAAAACTAACTTTAAGTCCTTTGTAACTTTACAAATGTCGTTTATATAAAGATTAAACAATTTTGGTCCCAGTATTGATCCCTGCGGCACACCACAGGATATATCTAGCCGTGTTGACATATTTTCACCCATCTTCACATATTGCTTCTTGTTGGTTAAATAGCTTCTTACCCAGTTCAATACCAAACCTCTGATGCCATATCGTTCTAATTTTTGTATTAAAATATCATGATTAATTGTATCAAATGCTTTTGTTAAGTCCATGAATACTGCTGCCGCACATTCTTTACCATCTATTGCATTGGTAATTTCCTCTGTTATTTTAATTAATGGTATTGATGTTGAGATATTTGCTCGAAATCCATATTGGTTCTCCACGAGCGTCCCACTTTTGTTAATAAATAAATCTAATCGACTATTGAATAATTTTTCCATGATTTTGGAGAATTGTGGAAGTAATGAAACTGGTCTGTAGTTAGTAAACTGGTGTACGTCTCCATTCTTATAGATTGGTACGACTTTTGCAATTTTCATTTTGTCTGGGAATTTTCCGGTTAAAAATTATACATTGGTGATATATGTCAGAGGTTCTGAAATGTCTTCTATAACCTTTTTTATCGTTACCATATCTATTCCATGACAGTCAGTTGAAGTCCTGTATTTTTCACATTATAATAATCTAGGAGCATATCTTCTTTCAATTATTGAGATTACATAATAACATACTAATTTGAAACCAATACAATTGTTAACAGAACTATATGGAAAAACAAATACAGTCAACATCACATATTTAGAGTTTCGAACATTTTTCACATTTTCATTTCATTCATTTTCATTTATTTATTTATTTCAGGCAATGACATAAAAAGTACAAAGTTGACAACACATAATAATATAAATTAATATAGTGCAAAAGGTAATGCAGTGTATGTAATTCATGATTGTCCAGTTTTGCCTGAAAGGGAGTGGGAAGAAGATCATTTATTTAATCCCACCTCCAGTTCTCCATTCAGTGATTATTCACATGAGTTTCACTGTTACTTTGTTCAAGGATTATAATACTGATGTTATAATCAGTGTCGCTAAAACAGCTTTTCACTTATGCATACATTTAAAAATAGATGGCAAACAGGTTACAAAAAGCACTCAATGGATCAATGTAATAGATGAATCTTTTCAAAAAACTTTTTCATGAGTACATTTTGTGGACACTTTCTTTATTTATTACCCATGCAGAAATTTTGATTTCTTACAAACACAGCATTACAGTTTATTTTTTAAAATGCAAAATTCCAATAGTATTTTATGAATAATTAGAGCTTAATATTGAGAGACTTTCCTAAATAAGCATTATCGTATTTATTTTCTGTCATTTCAACTCTATGTACTGTAGCAAAATGCAAAAGTAACAGTTCCTAATGTTATGTGAGACAAGCAGCAATGAGCATGTACTCATTAGACGCTTTTTTGTGGCGAAAACTAATGTTTATAGACATCAATTCATATTTTTTTTTTACCTACTTATTAAAGCTTGACAATTAATATGGTAAATTTGGTACATGGAGGAGCAGACAATTACTTACTTTAAAGATATTGTTTTTTGACCATTATGAAAGATCCAGAATAATAAATGTTTATCTGAATGTTCCAACAATACTTAAAACAGTAAGCTCCTGCATTAAAAGACATAATGAAAGCCTCATTTTGCAAACCTGTGGTATTCTAATGCAAATTAACAACCAATTAAATGTCTCTCGTTAAAAAGCTCAAGACAATTGTACTAAAAGTACAACAGCTGCTGATGCTTGACACTTAAGACATTTTTTGTACTCGTTGTCAGTGTTTGGAAAATTAATTTTGAAAAGTAATACATTTTAGTTACTCGTTACTTTGCCAGAAAAGTTATTTAATTAGTAACAGAATTAAATATGTGGGATCTGTACCGAGGATGTCGTTGTGGCTTGTGCAGCCCTTTGAGACACTTGTGATTTAGGGCTATATAAATAAACATTGATTGATTGATTGATTGATTGATGATTGAATTACTCTTTAATAAATGTAATTAATTACTATGGAATGTAATTATTGTTACTTAGAAAAACAAAACTAAAATATCTGCCATATATAGTTGAAAGACGTTTCATGAAAGCAGAATGTGTGCCTTTAAAAGGCGGAGCCTGTTGCCAAGTAACGTGAGCGAAAGAGCCAGACAGACCAGAATTAGCTCAGTTGCGTTTGTTAGCGCTTGTGGGACAGCAGCTCTTTTTAATCTTTTTACTGGATTGTGTTACCTCTGTTTTTGCTTTCACTTTAAAAATGATATTTCCTGCATTGAACTGGCTGTGTTTCTGATGCTGTAATGTTGACATAAACCCACATTGAAAGTAACATTGCACGTTTCATCAAACATATTGGTAATGGCGTTGTAACATACATACAAATAATTACTTAGATTACTCGTTACTACTAAAAGTATTGGCGTTAGTAACGGCGTCCAAACACTGCTCGTTGTATACCATTTCCCTTCTCTGGCACAATTGGAAGTGATGAACAAGACCCGGCACCTATGCACTTGTAACAAAGACATGTCAGAGAATGACTGTACTATATTTTAATTCAATTTTAGATAGACCAGTTGATCTGCCGTCTCTTTTCTGCTCTGCCCCCCTCTCCTTCGTGGAGAGGGGGGCACAGATTAAGTGACCACAGATTTTGCGCTAGCTGTTCAAAGTCGGGATCCGGAGTGGACCACTCATCTGTGCATCAGTTGAGGACCTCTCTGCGCTGCTGACTTGTCTCCACCCAAGACGATCTCCGGCTGGCCCCACTATGGACTGGACTCTCACACTATGATCTAGATCTACTCGACGTCCATTGCACCGGTCGCCCAGGGGGGAGGGGTCCCCACATCTGTGGTCCCCTCCAAGGTTTGTCATTGTAATCCCATTGGGTTTAGTTTTTTCTTGCCCTGATGTGGGATCAGAGCCGAGGATGTTGTTGTGGCTTGTGCAGCCCTTTGAGACACTCGTGATTTAGGGCTATATAAATAATCTTTGATTGATTGATTGATTGATATTGCGATGTGTTGATCGCTAGTTCTTAATAATATTTACCACCTTTTTTAGTACACATAAATAGAAAGATGATCAAAACACTCAGCACTCACACGGCATGTTAGTAAGACATGTTAAACAACTCGGGAATAAAGATCATTTGTGTATTTGTGTTCCGCTGACTTTTTACTCAAATCGGTTTGACTATAAAAGTGGAAAAAACATGTACTGATACGATTACTTTAATTACAAACAATAAAAATGACATTTAAAATTAAATGTGGTTATTCCTTGACTCACTGTGTCACATGGTGGCCGTTGCTGTAAGCCCAGGATGCAGAGTAAGACTGTCCCTTTATTAGGTGCCAGCAGGCCTTAAGTCGTAAAAGTTACGCAGAAACTTAGGTACACAATTCATGCACTGTGGCATACAAGAAACACTGAACCAACAACTTCAAAAAGGTGCTTGTGGGCATGAAAAGTCTACAAATTCGGCTTCCTCACAGGTCAGTCAATATCAGTGTCTTTCAACCTTTTTCGAGCCAAGGCACATTTTTTGCGTTGAAAAAATCCGGAGGCACACCACCAGCAGAAACCATTAAAAAACGAAAACTCAGTAGACAATAAAAAGTCGTTGTCGCAATTGTTGGATATGAATTTAAACCATAACCAACCATGCATCACTATAGCTCTTGTCTCAAAGTAGGTGTACTGTCACGACCTGTCACATCAGGCCGTGACTTATTTTGAGTTTTTTGCTGTTTTCCTGTGTGTAGTGTTTTAGTTCTTGTCTTGCGCTCCTATTTTGGTGTCTTTTTCTCTTGTTTTGGTATTTTCCTGTCGCAGTTTTATGTCTTCCTTTGAGTGATATTTCCTGCATCTACTTTGTTTTAGCAATCAACATTTTTTCAGTTGTTTTTATCCTTCTTTGTGGGGACATTGTTGATTGTCATGTCATGTTCGGATGTACATTGTGGACGCCGTCTTTGCTCCGCAGTAAGTCTTTGCTGTCGTCCAGCATTCTGTTTTTGTTTACTTTGTAGCCAGTTCAGTTTTAGTTTCGTTCTGCATAGCCTTCCCTAAGCGTCTATGCGTTTTCTTAGGGGCACTCACCTTTTGTTTATTTTTGGTTTAAGCATTAGACACCTTTTTACCTGCACACTGCCTCCCGCTGTTTCCGACATCTACAAAGCAATTAGCTACCGGCTGCCACCTACTGATATGGAAGAGTATTACACGGTTACTCTGCCGAGCTCTAGACAGTACAGACACTCAACAACAACACATAATTTGCAGACTATAATTACTGGTTTGCAAAAAAATATTTTTTACGCAAATAGGTGAAATTCGATCATCTCCCACGGCACACTCGTGTGCCGCGGCACAGTGGTTGAAAAACACTGGTCTATATCACCAACCCAGGACAGGTGGAAACAACGAGCGCTCCAACAAGAAGTCAGGAAGAGCGGAAGAAGGAGCGCTGACACAGAACCCAACACCAAACACAGGAAGAATATGGACACAAGACTATTATTCTTTGTAAATTGTAATCATCAAAGCCTTGACCAAAACAAAAGCAGAACAGACTGGACCAGATTAGCCTAAATTATGTAATCCTGTTATTTCATTGTTTTAAGTATTTGAATAAATTCAGCTTGTGTTCAATGAATGACTTGGGATATTTTTTCCCAGCTGTTTTCATTTAACTAGTTACAACCGCAATAACAAATTAATAGCTAGATTATTGCCTCACTGACAGTGTCAATTAAAAGTGAGCAATATTAACTTTAGAAAGGCAGGATTTGTGCCTTATGTTGGGACCAGTAAGTGTACGTGTACTAGTCTCAAAGGTCAATGATATAGTGAAACAAGAACTGTTTTAGTCTATTATTTTTTTCTCCAAAAATGTGTGAAATTCAGTGCTTTGGAAGTTTTTAGCTACCTTAAACAAGCTAAAACACAATAGGGTTCTTTAGTATTCAAGCTAACGTTCTTTTTTTCAAAGCTGGCCTTATGTTACACAATAACTGGGCAGAGGTACTTGCTGTGTAGTGACCGCAAGTCACTTCTGCTCCTCAGTTTTGTGTTCTCGCAGTCATTCTGCATCGAAATAGCAGAAGTGGATAGAGATGTTGAAACTTTGGTTCACTTCAAGACCGATCATGTTCATGGCCGTTTACCGTAGCTCAGGCGGTCTAGCTTCCCGTTACAACCCATGTTCAGGATGTCCGGTGCTCCTTTCGTTTTGTAAAGACAACTGTCATCAAGCATGCAAAACAACCAAATCACAAACAAATTTACCTAAAATTTAATACAGTAGATATTTTAATATAATTGGATACCACATCTTTAGGGCCGTACACACACTTTCAAAATAGAGGTATACAATTTTAGTACCTTCAGGTAAATTTTTTCTCTCAATTGTACAGTACAATATTGTTTTTTAAGAGGCTAGAAATATGCTTTTATACTACTAATAAGGGTACAAGGTTATATGAAGTACACATTTGTACAGAACCCGAAGGGTGCTTGCTGTATTAAAAATGTGTTTAGCTCATAGACAATACCTATTAATAGTATGATTTTAAACAGGGCATACTATTAGTATTACATTTATAGTTAGGGCATTTAGAGTCATCATTAATCAATCAATCAATCAATCAATGTTTATTTATATAGCCCTAAATCACAAGTGTCTCAAAGGGCTGTACAAGCCACAACGACATCCTCGGTACAGAGCCCACATACGGGCAAGGAAAACTCACCCCAGTGGGACGTCAATGTGAATGACTATGAGAAACCTTGGAGAGGACCGCATATGTGGGTAACCCCCCCTCTCTAGGGGAGACCGAAAGCAATGGATGTCGAGTGGGTCTGACATAATATTGGGAAAGTCCAACACATCAGCGAAAGTCCAGTCCATGGTGGGGCCAGCAGGAACCATCCCGAGCGGAGACGGGTCAGCAGCGTAGAGATGTCCCCATCCGATGAACAGGCTAGCGGTCCACCCCGGAGCAGAGTAGAAAAGAAAAGAAAAGAAACGGCAGATCAACTGGTCTAAAAAGGGAGTCTATTCAAATGAGTTTTAAGATGAGACTGAAATGCTTCTACTGAGGTAGCATCTCTAACTTTTACCGGGAGGGCATTCCATAGTATTGGAGCCCGAATAGAAAACGCTCTATAGCCCGCAGACTTTTTTTGGGCTCTGGGAATCACTAATAAGCCGGAGTTCTTTGAACGCAGATTTCTTGCCGGGACATATGGTACAATACAATCGGCAAGATAGGCAGGAGCTTGACCGTGTAGTATTTTATACGTAAGTAGTAAAACCTTAAAGTCGCATCTTAAGTGCACAGGAAGCCAGTGCAAGTGAGCCAGTATAGGCGTAATATGATCAAACTTTCTTGTTTTTGTCAAAAGTCTAGCAGCCGCATTTTGTACCATCTGTAATCTTTTAATGCTAGACATAGGGAGGCCCGAAAATAAAACGTTACAGTAATCGAGACGAGATGTAACGAACGCATGGATAATGATCTCAGCATCGCTTGTGGACAAAATGGAACGAATTTTAGCGATATTACGGAGATGAAAGAAGGCCGTTTTAGTAACATTCTTAATATGTGACTCAAACGAGAGAGTTGGGTCGAAGATAATACCCAGATTCTTTACAGAGTCACCATGTTTAATTGTTTGGTTGTCAAATGTTAAGGTGGTATTATTAAATAGATGTCGTGTTGAGCAGGACCGATAATCAGCATTTCCGTTTTCTTAGCGTTGAGTTGCAAAAAGTTAGCGGACATCCATTGTTTAATTTCATTAAGACACGCCTCCATTAATAATAAAATGTATAATAATTATAATAATTTTTTCTGTTATTAGCATCTTTCATTATTGCCAACATCCTTATTTTGTTAACTTTTATTCATCATCCTTGACATGATCAACTTTATCCTTCTAGTTTTTTACTTATTATGGTGTATTGGGCTTTTACTTTGTTAAATTATGTCTTCAAGCACAGCTTTAGATAATACAGGCACTATCAGCTATTTAAGAGGTTCCTGCTATGCGAAGAACTTTGGGCTGTATAAGGTAAGGGGATTAAAAGGATTGTACTTTATTAGTACAAATTGATAAGGTACACCAGGGGTCCCCAAACTACGGCCCGCAGGCCAGATACGGCCCGCCAGCGTCCAAAATCCGGCCCGCGGGTAGTCCAGAGTAAAAAAACAAAAACACTCTTATTTATTAAAAAAAAAAAATTTCATTATTTTTAATCTGTCTTTTCTAGCCCATCCATCAATCCATTTTCTACTGCTTGTTACTCTCGCCCTCTCCTAGCCCACTCAGGCAAATCATATTGTCTAAAAATGCATTTTCCCATCGATAACGCAAACCGGCAAGTGCGCGCTCTTTCAGTCAATTAGTGCAAGAGGGAAAAAAATGGCAAAATCGTTGGGGAAACTTAAAATAGACTCCAAGTGAAGAGTTTTTAAACATCAGTGGACATATGACATTTTTTGTCCAGTGTAAGGAAAAGGCAGTTCATCTGCAATGAGACCGATTTTATATACATATATATACATATATAAATAAAGTTGGTATGGTATGGTATGGTATATATATATATACATATATTAGGGGTGTGGGAACAAATCGATTCGAATTCGAATCGCGATTCTCACGTTGTGCGATTCAGAATCGATTCTGATTTTTAAAAAATGTATTTTTAAAAAAAAAAAATATATATTATTATTTTTTTTTATTTAATTTTTTTTTTTTTTAAATTAATCAATCCAACAAAACAATACACATCAATACCATAACAATGCAATCTAATTTCAAAACCAAACTCGACCCAGCAACACTCAGAACTGCAATAAACAGAGCAATTGAGAGGAGACACAAACACGACACAGAACAAACCAAAAGTAGTGAAACAAAAATGAATATTATCAACAACAGTATGAATATTAGTTACACTTTCAACATAGCAGTGATTAAAAATCCCTCATTGACATTATCATTAGACATTTATTAAAAAAAACAAAAAAAACAATAGTGTCACAGTGGCTTACACTTGCATCACATCTCATAAGCTTGACAACACACTGTGTCCAACATTTTCACAAAGATAAAATAAGTCATATTTTTGGTTCATTTAATAGTTAAAACAAATGTACATTATTGCAATCAGTTGATAAAACATTGTCCTTTACAATTATAAATGCTTTTTACAAAAATCTACTACTCTGCTTGCATGTCAGCAGACTGGGGTTGATCCTGCTGAAATCCTATGTATTGAATGAATAGAGAATCGTTTTGAATCGGGAAAAAAATCGTTTTTGCATCGAGAATCGTGTTGAATTGAAAAAAAAAATCGATTTTGAATTGAATCGTGAACCCAAGAATCGATATTGAATCGAATCAAGATTCACAGCCCTAACATACAGTATATATCATATATATATATATATATATATATATATATATATATATATATATATATATATATATATATATATATATATATATATATATATATATATATATATATATATATATAATATATATATACACATATATAGCCTGCCCCCTGGCCAAATTGTTTTGACCCAATGGGGCCCCCGGGTCAAAAAGTTTGGGGACCCCTGAGCAATGTTCCCTCTAAGGTGCGCGCCTGTGCAATTGCGCACTGCTCAAGCGTCCTCTGCGCACGGCAAATCTATGCCACGCACAAAATCAAATAAAAAAATAAGCGCATAACAATTTTCGACACGACACGGACACGACAGAGAAAACAGTTTTCGTCATCATTGTTCAAATATTGTAACGTCTGTCGAGACGCTTTGAGGACATGAATTCCATCGATCACTTTACTGAACAAAACTCTTTATTGTCGGCCATAAACACATCACCAAAACATTAGTAAAAAAAAGTATATCTACAAAACTGGTCATTTTCTGCAGTACAAACCAGACCAAAAGCAACTTTGTTATATCAACAGCAGCCGCTCGCTCTTTCTCACTTGCGCCAACACATGCACATATGGCACTTAGCCAGTGATGCGTTTACAGCCACACAAAAGTCGGACAACTCCAACACCACACATAAAGTGTCATTCCAGGTTGTTACATTATGATTTACCAATCAAATGTGTGCTTATTCTAGTGTCATTTATTAGGAATCTTAATTTATAAATATTAATCATGAAATGCTGTTAGTATATTAAATAAATACTAATAAAAATATATTTTTTACAAACAGGAAGTTGCATCTCATTGTGCAACTTGTGAATGTTTTAATGGGAACTAAATGCAATGTCTGAAAGGGGTACAAATTATTTCCAAAGCAGGACCTCCACCCAGACAAACAATACAAGTACACAGTTCATGAAAAACAATATTTTTTGTTATTGTCATTGTAAGTGGGCCTAAACACTTATATTAGAAAATAACCTCATGGAAATGACTGCTGTCATTTGATTATAATAATAAGAGAATGTTGTCTGTCTATCTGTGTTGGCCCTGCGATGAGGGTGTACCCCGCCATCCGCCCAAATGCAGCTGAGATAGGCTCCAGCACCCCCGCGACCCCGAAAGGGACATGCGGTAGAAGATGGATGGATGGATGGAGATTGAACTTGTTATTTAGTCAGGTTTGGGACAGGTGTGCTGCTGGTGTAGCCACAGTGTGCACGTCTGATGTTGCTCACATGGGCTCCACTGAATGCTCAGGGAGTTTTTGCGTTTGCTCACACACATGAAAAATTAGAGGGAACATTGACCCTGAGGTACACAAACAAACCTGTACTGAAGGGTACAGAAATGTCTCTCAAAGATACACCCCAGCAACAAGCTTTGTACAATTTTAGGTACAAGCTGGTACCTCGATTTTTGAGGGTTTGGAACAACACACAGCCTTCCTGGCTTGAGTAATGGGATATGTTCTGTAATTTTCTTTAAAAGTCTGCTAAACTAAATGTTTTCAATCCTCAAACATTCTAAAACCAGTGACAAGTTCTCTAAAATAAAGGTTATGAGTCATCATACTCTGCATGGCTAAAGGTCATATGTTATAACATTAAATGGATCTTCAGCGTGGAAGACTTAGGATACATGTTTCACTTCAGAAGAAGTAGTTTATAGCCCCAGTAGACTATGTCTTTTTTTGACTCACATATTGTATCATTTGGGTTGTCCAGGTTATTTGCCAAAATGAAACTGAAAATCCAAAAAAGCCCAAGAATAGAACATTGAGGCGTTGGACATCTTAGAATTTGAAAGGCAGACCTGCTCTGTCTTCTTGTTTTTTTATAATTAAATATTCAAAATACATGTATAATATATTAAGACTGGAACCTAGCTGAGTTTTCTTAGATGCTTTAGTTAATGCCTCAATAATGTGCACTTGTTTGAATGTATCTATGTTTCCCCATGTGACTGTAATGTTGTTTCTTTGTTTGTTGTAATTTTGTGTGAAACTTTGCTGCCTTTTGGCAGGACTCCCTTAAAAGGGAGGTTTTTATTATCAACTGGAATGTTTTTTGGTTAAATAAAAGTTACATAAAATAAATGAAAAATACTACAAGTATATTAACTAAGAAGGTAGTAGGGTGGTATGAATTCATGAACACTATCCACACCAAAAGCAATATATATATATAATCTACAACACAAACATGACTGTATTAATTTATGGGGTATACAGGCAAACATAATGTACAGTATATGTGATTATTCAGTACAGTATGGTGTTAGAGATCAGAATCTTCAGTACTGTTTACTTTCATTTACTCAAGGGAGTTAAAAATAAGGAACTATAGGCACTTATTGGGACTGTTTGCAAACATGAAACAAGACTTGTCATTTGATCTCTTCACGCTTCAGTTGGATGTCATAAAATATTTGTCTTTTAACTGTTTGAGGAGCAAACCATTTATAAAAATGTCTTTAAAAATACGCTTACTTGACTGAAATAAAGTCCGTTTCACAACTGTTATAGCATCAGAGTGTTCAGTGTGCTTTTTTTTGCTTGTTTGCACTGCATTGTCAGAGGAGTTTTTTGGGAGGCTATTTGGCTTGTGAGGGGTTGTGATGCAACACTGAGGTTACGGACAAATACTGCCCACTGACGGTAAAATGTGGAGAGGAGGCTGGGCTTAATGTTTAAGAAAGGAGGTCATCCGGTGTGGGATTTTCCCTGTCTCTTGTGAGCAAGAAAAGACAGCTTTAGGAGTTTCGGACAAGGGGAGTTAGGGGGGGGGGGGGGGGGGGGGGGGTGGCTGTCATCTCACAGAACAAAATTCCATAGATGTTTGAATTTTAGCCAAACATTTATAGAAAATCTTGCTCTGCTCATCGTTAAATTAACCACTTTTAACGAGGGTGTTGATTTGGTCACACTGTTTTGACATTTTTTTATCGTTACTTCATTTAGCTTGGCCCTGTTTTACCCCAGTCATTGTCTTGACATAATTATAAAGTAATGAAATAATAATGAGGCAATGAACACGTACACAACTCAGCAAAAGTCCATTTTTTTCCCGTTGACACCCACAACATGAGACGAGTGAGCTACAGGAGGTTGTGATTTTATAAGTATTGCTTGTGTCAAATACATGTTGCATTTACACAATGTTTTACTTACAGTCTTCATCTTAGTTTGGCCAAAAGCCGCGATTGTCAGGCAGAATAAGAATGGCTTCTTTAAACGTGGGTGGAACAATCTGAGCAAAGGGAAAAGGCAAGATATTGCCCAATAGTTTCAAGCTTTAATGTTCAACACAGCGTGGAAATAAAATTGACCGTATGCAAGGATTTATTATGGAGTCAAATGCAACTGTTGGAAGTCCTTTAAGGTGAAAGTGCCCTCTCTTGAAAAACGAGCAGAGGTGGTTTTTCCTCTTTGCTTGTTTGAAGTTGCAAACACTCCCCACACGGAATTGTCACAGATCACCTCCACATCCCACCGGGCCTTGTTGCTTTATCTTGTGTCTGGGCCTTGCTTGCTTGGGACATATATTTTGTGCAAATGATTGCTCAATTCCCCAGCACACCAATTGCCAACTAATCTATCGTGTGTGATGAAACTCACTACTCCCATGTTTAAAAGTCTTAAGTGTTAGACGAGGTGTGCGGAGGATTATGTAGAGTGACAATGCGGAGCAAGTCTCGGCTGTTGAAGCATGACCTGGGGTGGTGTGAGGAGGTTAGTTGCTGATTAATTTCCCTTCAACCTTGAACCCCTCTGTAGGCCAGTGGACCCAGCAGACTATTGACAGAGCCGTGTGCTGCAGATAAAGCTAACAGTTCTATGCTGCGTGCTGAGTCTCTTATGTGCTGCTCTCAGCAGTATATCGCCTCAGCCTAATCTAGAAAGAACTGAGGACATTTGTGTAAACATGGAGGGAAATGCACACTGGAATTAAATAATTGCATATGCCTTCGTATTATATTAACCACAAAAATGTTGCACAACGGTATCAGACAATGAATTTATTCAGCACAGGAACATGTCTCACTGAATGCATAATAGGTTTTTTGTGTATGGACAATAAATAACAAATAGTTGTAACTTTCCTGGTGCATTTACTGAACTAGTTTAAGAAATAGATGTTTGACGAGTCCTGCTTTTGTAAGACATTTTGTAATGGCAGGCGTGATCTGTCGCACACAGACAAGTGCTGCAGCCAACATTTTCTTCAAAACAACACCAAATAAAGACATGCAAATAAAATTGTTAGAACAAAAGTAGAAATTATTTTATTCAACAAAATATAAAGTACAATTAAATGCATTTCACTGTGGGCATATTAAATAATTCGACTTATTTCATCCATTGCCAATACTATTACAAAGAGTTGCATCATTTCACTGCAGCACAACTCTTCCCTTGACAACCAGCCGCTGCTCCAGTTACACAAAAAATGTATAAATTCGCATGTATGTCGAGCCAGCACACAAATACTGCATATACACACTTACACGAGAATAACAAAGCTAAGGTGACATGTCCAGAAGTGCAGTCAGTGATTGCGCAATCCGTGCAAGCCACTTCTTCAGTCTCATTGCAAAGTGTCTATATGTAAACTGGTGGTCGCGGCATACCACCCTCCTAAAACGGACAGTCCTCGGCTCTCTAACACTGGCCGGTGGCCGACAGCAGGTTCCGCAGGGTCGCCAGCTCTCTTGACAGCTGCTCCACTCGCTTCTGTAAACGATCGTTCTCCGCCGCCAGTTCCAGCACTTTGTGTTGCGTCTCCAAGTTGCGCATTTTGGCTTTATCCCGACTCTTCCTCACCGCCAGGTTGTTCCTCTCCCTCCGCAGCCGGTACTCTTCACTGTCCTTGTCCAGGCGCTTCTTCGACTTCCCGGAGAGCTTGGCGCCGTGCGAAGGGGACCTGCCCTGACCTGCCGGCGCCGGTGTTCCGGGCGGGCTGGAGCATGTGGAAGACGCCGTAGATATGTTGCCCATGCTCCCACTGGTGGACTGGTACTGGAGGTAGGACCTCATGTCGAAGCCCGTCGAGCCGTTGTCCATCTTCGCGTCCTCGTCTCTGTCGGAGGGGTTGGCGGCGGCCCGGTAGCGGATCAGCTCCGACGCGAGCACGCTGTCCACACGCGTCTCCTGCAGGTCGGCGTAGCCCAGCCCGTACGGCGGCCCCCGGGGCTCCCGCGGGCCGTCTCGCTGAGCCGCCTCCAGCTCGTTGAGCAGCGTGTAGTTCCGAAAGTTGGCCACTCTCTTCAGCTTGTTGTCGGCCAGGAAGTCGGACAAGACGTCCCCCTGCGGAGGGTGCGTGTGCCCCGCCAGCTGCGGGCAGTGCACGGCCGGGTCCAGGTAGACGCTGAAGTCGATCGCTCTCTCCCGCTCCTCGATGCCCAACTCGGTCATCGAGTCCCCGAGCCTCCAGTACGAGCCGCCCCCACCCCCGCCGCCGACCGGGTTGAGAATGCTGTCTCTCGCGTGAATAGCAAAGCCGCCCTCGTCGTAGAAACCTGCCACTTCCATGGATCTTAACACCCTCCGGACTGCAGGAGCATGGAGGCCCGATGAAGCTCCCACGTCGGTATTTGTGCTCCACTAGACACGATCAGTGCCGCAATGCTTCGCTTTTTTTTCTCCAAGCCAACAATGTCAACCTGCCAACAAGTTGTGCTCGTGTAGTTTTGGGAGGGATTGACAGGTCTTCCTGTCACGAGGGAGTTTTATTGCAGACGAGGGGCGTGGCTTAGCAGGGCAGGTGTGGGACGTGTACACGACGATACTTTACCACACTTTTGCTGAACTTCAATTTAGGAAAATAGTCGTCCAGAAACTTTACATTAGATTCAACATAAAGTCAATATAGGTTTATTTGCGTTGCTGCTACATATATATCACCAGCACTTGTTGACAGTTGCTCTGACCACGCCTTCTGAAGGAACTTATCAGGACAATCATGGAAAATTTCACAAGGCGGTGAAATCTTATACTGTACGTTTTTCTTACACTGATGCGTAACTGTGACGTCAGCATAGACCACCCCCAGCAGAGCAGTTTGTACTTGTTATCCATTGAGCTGATGGGATAGGATTGACTTTATTTATCTCACAATGGGGACATTCTAAATAAAGACGAACATTTTCAATAGAGTTTGTTTTAATTCATATTTCATCGCTTATTTTCTAATTTAAATAACACCAACACGCAGTGATAAATACAATTTGATGAAAGGCTGGCGGTCTTGCCATTTTAATTGAGTACTTACTGCCATCTGGTGGTGAAAGAAAGCCACGGCTGATAATTGAAATACTGTATTTTGTTTTGTTTACTTGAATGGGCAGCACGGTTCGTATGTGATGTGCCTCACAATACGAAGGTCCCGAGTTCAATCCCGGGCTCGGGATCTTTCTGTGTGGAGTTTGCATGTTCTCCCCGTGACTGCGTGGGTTCCCTCCGGGTACTCCGGCTTCCTCCCACCTCCAAAGACATGCACCCGGGGATAGGTTGATTAATTGGCAACACTAAATTGGCCCTATAGTGTGTGAATGTGAGTGTGAATGTTGTCTGTCTATCTGTGTTGGTCCTGCGATGAGGTGGCGACTTGTCCAGGGTGTACCCCGCTTTACGCCAGAATGCAGCTGAGATAGGCTCCAGCACCCCAAAAGGGACAAGCGGTAGAAAATGGATGGATGGATGTATTGGATCGACCACATAGCTACAAGCTCGTTTTCATTCTCTGCTAAGGGGAACGTGACAGCAGGTTAAAAGTACATTTACCGATAACAACTAAAATACAAATGAAACCCCCCCTCATCATTAAGCAGAAAGACAAGCTCAACAACGGTCCAATATGAGACAGAGTTACTGCTCGCTTGTGTTACCATATCTGAGTTATTGTGTAGAAATATAGGGAAATAACTACAAATGTGCACTTCATTCATTAACCGTGTTACAAAAAAGATCAATTAAACTGATAAATAACATTAAAAAGTTAAAGTTAAAGTACCAATGATTGTCACACACAAAGTGTGGTGAGATTATCCTCTGCATTTGACCCATCACCCTCACCACCTGGGAAGTGAGGATATAGAGAGCATACACACCCTTCATTTATTGAGTCAAAAATATTGACGTTCGATGATTTGATAAAATTGCAAACTGCTAAAATGATGTACAAAGCAAACTATAACCTGATACCCAAGAATGTACAACAATTCTTCTCTACCAAAGAGGAGAAATATAACCTTGAGGAAAATCTAATTGAAAACATTTGTATGCTCGTACAACACTAAAAACCTTTAGCATATCAGTATGTGGAATTAAATTATGGAATGGATTAAGTAAAGAAGTTAAACAATGTACTGATATGATCAAGTTTAAGAGGTTGTTCAAATTAATAGTGCTTACAAAGTACAAAGAAGAAGAATTATGAGAAACACCTTCAACCTTATTGAAAATGGGATATTCTTCATCTCAGTATGTCTATCATGACTGACTTAATTATCTATTACAAAAACTGCTGTATTAATCATTCACAGATGTCATTGTGTTACAAAAAGAAGTCAGTAAATGAACGTATGTATTTGTAAACGCTTTGAAGTGGGAAAAGGGTAGGATTTAATAAGCTTTGCTTCTTTCTACTCCTTTTCGGACATGATGTAAAGTGAAATGATATGAAATTGTGTGATGTATTATGCTGTAAGTGTGTTCATGTTCGAAATAAACTAAAGAAAGAAAGAAGAAGAAAGAGTTGGGAAACTTTGGTCACCGCTCAAGACTCCGATTCTTGGAGTGACGATTCAATTCAGAATCGATTCACATATTATTCGGTATATAAATCATAATAAAACTTTTTCTTTTTGTTCTGTCCAGCTTCTCAGGCAAATCATATAGTTGATGTAGATGCCCGTATCGGCTGTTCAGATTTACTTTACAAAAGAGAAGTGTAGGATACTTCTCTTGTTGCCTTATTTGTATTTGACTTTATTAAATGTATTTATATTATCATTTGGTGCAGCCGGGCCGGAGCCGGAGGGGATAGAAAGAGAAATAAAAGGAAGACAGAGGGGGGAAATTGTGGGGACAAGAAGGGGATAAGACAGAGACAAAAACAACAACAGCAAACACAACAATAACAACAACAACAACAATAGAGCAACATCAGCAAATACAATATGTACAAATATGATGGTAAAAGTGATAGCAAAGAAGCAGTTAGCGAAATAAATAATACAGAAATGACAATGAGCATTATTACACTACAGAAATACAAATACCAATAGAAATAGCGCTATTGATAATGAACAATACCAATAATTTACCTCTATTATCAACAGTATCAGTTGTTCAAATGCAACAATACATATACGTAACAATAACTAATAATGAAACCTTTTCAAAACAGGTTACAACAAGGTGAGCTTGATGACATTATATGTTTATGTTGAGAGGTGTTCGTAGTTACTGTAGTTTTGCTGATATCTAAGTGGAAGTAAACCATTTTGCATTTTTGCTAGGAGGTGTTAGTAGTCTTAACCCTGACTTCCATAGGATGCAAAATGGGAGCGGAATGTCATCGCCACGGCGGAGAATTCTTTCCATTTTAATTCGAATCAATGTGTCCGTTTCTACCGCTTGCGGAACGGCGCTGACATGTCGGTGGTTTTCCGCATCCCTGCGCTAAATATATGCAGAGCTTCTATTTTGCCGGTCGCCGCAACAAGGCAGATCAATTTACATAAAATCTGCTTGTGTTGGACAGGAAGTCAGAATCAGAATAATCAGAATCAGAAATAGTTTAATGATCCCTGAGGGGAAATGAAGATTTTCAGCACAATCCCATTCAAGAGCCGACAAACATTACAAGGAGACAGAACAGGATCGCTGACGGGTCTGCCAACTTCCGGCGCCCCTTACAAAAAAGGTGAGAAACTGGGGAGGGTGGGGGGTGAGAAAAAAAAATTCAGTCTAAGCCTGGGCCCCTGGTAAGGGGGTCCAGACTGAGGCCAAGAGAAAAAACTCATAGCCAGAGCACACATAAACATGTGTGTAAGAGGGAAACATTAAAGCACACAAAGGACATTAAAGACATTAAAAGAGCAGAGCTGAGACAAAATGTTTACTTTCAAAATAAAAAAAATAAAAAAATAGTCCATCATCAAGGCAGATTGTATTTTACACTTTGAAACGTCCTAATGGGCGGGAACGAACATGAAGTCAACTTGTCAAAAGTTTTCAGACACAAATGAATCATGCTGATTCTGGTGGTCCAAAATTTAAGAAGCATGTCAGGTATATCCCGGGCAGGTGTATGGGAGCCTATGTCAAATACCAGCTGATAAGCGCCGTTGAAGCAGGGTAGTGGTTAGTAGGAGTTGAATTAAATGTATGTATGTGTGTGTGTACAACACTCACCAGGGATGATGTTACTGTTTTGTTGTTGCTTGCTACAAAAAAAATATATTGTTGTTCTGCCAGGCAAAAATGGAGATGTGTTCTGCAGTGTTTACTTCAGTGTTTACTTTATCACGTGATTATGCGCAGATTCGCGAGATCCCTGCGCGGCGGAGGCGATTGCCCGACGACAGATGGCGGTGACGTTCCGTGGCAGCAACGTTTCGCTGCCGCTCCGCATCCTGTGGAAATCAGGGGTTAGACATTCTTAATTTGATTCAAGTAGTAACAATGATGATATAGGTATGTTCCCAACAACTATCACTTATTATCATGTAGTATATACAATACTTAATGACTTGCTTCGCTTTTAGGCCTATAGTATCTGCGCCAACCAAGTTACTGTTGCAGTATCAGTTGCTTTCTGCTGTCGCTTTCCTGCGAAATAACTACCAGTTTTCCAAAAAAACATTCTCTTATATCCAGTGTTGAGATAGTTACTGAAAACCAGTAACTAGTTTCAGTTACTAGTTACTTTATTTCAAAAGTAACTCAGTTACTAACTCAGTTACGTACACCAAAAAGTAATGTGTTACTGTGAAAAGTAACTATTTAGTTACTTTTTTTTAAGAGCTCCCATTAATGCCCTTTTAGCCTTCATTTCAGTACTGTTATTGCACTGGAGAATAATACAATCTGTTGATCAGCGCTAGGATTTTTCAAAATGGGTTCCCAGGGACCCCATCAAGTCATAAAAATGGGGTCGTACAGTAAATTTTTGGGGTCCCACTTTTTTGTAAGCGTTTTGAAAAAAAAAAAAGATAAACGTATGCATTATCCTGTTGTATCTCACATTCTATATTGTGTTTTGGAAAAAGGTTGTCATAAACGTTACTTAATTCATTAAAAAAATAATAAAAAAAGAAAACAAATTTGTAAACATATGTAAATGTGTTCAGTTATAAACATTCATTCACTTTCTTCTTTCCTTCATGGATCTAAACTTTACCGCTGCTGGTAGTTTTTTCTATGTTTTTATTTAATAAGTTGTAGGTGTATTTATTTCAGTATAAAAGTGTAAAAAGTGTTTTGCTTCGGTCATGAAATGGTGTGCCAGGGTATACATACATTTTATATTTAACTCATAAATCTCTGGAGTCTACATCAACTTCAGATCTATCCCTCATTTCAAAATGTTTTAGTTTTTTTTATGTTGTTTTTTTGTGGGTTTTCCGCCCTTTTTTGTCAAACAAAACTATGTTTTTAATGGCAAACACACAAAATATGCAAAATCTTCCACCAAAAATATTTTTCAACGTGGAATATTTGATGTGAAGTAATCGGAACCTTGGATAGGTCAATAATTCATAATAACATTGATTTTGATTCAATATTATGTTTTGAGCAATGACAGTTTGAAAGAAATTGATTAACGTGGACCCCGACTTAAACAAGTTGAAAAACATGTTCGGGTGTTACCATTTAGTGGTCAATTGTAGGGAATATGTACTGTACTGTGCAATCTACTAATAAAAGTCTCAATCAATCAATCCACTCCCTCGCTCTCTCGCTCTTTCTGTCTCTGCCCCTCCCTCACGAATGCTGCTGCGTGTGCACAATTTGTTATGTTTTTAACCCCTTCTTTACCCTGAACGTACATTGAAAATACACCCAACCCTAACTCAAAATGCCGGACATTTGAGGCATTTAAGAAACTCCGCCCGGACAGCCCCGCAAAAGAAGACATGTCCGGGGAAAAGAGGACGTATGGTCAGTCTAGAACAGACCTGGGCATTTTGCGGCCCGCGGGCCACATCCGGCCCTTTGTGCGTCCCTGTCCGGCCCGCGTGAAGCCAATCATGAATTACAAAATACATTTTAAAAACTATCTATCTCGAGTGTGCAATACAACGGTGCTGCTTTTGTTTTGAAAAGCGTTATTTGTATTACTTCCATGTGGACGTATGCACGTGCGTGATTGTGAGTGAATGTGAACAGTTGCAATCACAAATGACAAAATAAAGTTGAAAAAACATCTATGTCATGCGCGCAATACAACTGTGCTGCTTTTATTTTGAAAAGTGTTATTTATGGGCGTATGTCCGTGTGTAACCTGTGAGTGAAGGTGCACAGCGACAAGTGATGCACGGTTTACACCCGAGATGCTAAAAAGAGAAAAGTTGATGACGAATTCCGTGTTTTCAACAAGACATGGACTGCCAAGCAACGTTCCCTCTAAGGTGCGCGCTTGCGCACTGCTCAAGCGTCCTCTGCGCACAGCAAATATATGCCACGCACCAAATCAAATCCCATCTGAATTCTAAACAGAATAAACACATTTATTCTGTGTAATTTTGCAATGCAACTTTGAGTGACAGTGACAACAAGCGGCCCTAACGGTGTTTGTCAACACCGTTCAATTGAACACCGTTCAATTATTGTAACGTCTATCGAGATGCTTCGAGGCCAGGAATTATATTGATCACTTTATTGAGCAAAACTGTTTATTTTCGGCCATAACCACACCAAAAACATGAGTAAAACACTTCTATCTCGAAAAACTAGTCATTTTCTGCCGTACAAACCAGGCCAAAACCAACTTGTCATCTGTCACCAACACGCATACCACTAAACCACTGGTGCGTTTATGGCCATACAAAAAGTCGGACAACTCAAATACCACACAAAGTTACACTATGACTCCTCAGTCATACGTGTGCTTATTTTACTGTAATTTATTATTAATGTTAATTTATTTATATTAATCATGGAATGCTGTTACTAGAGAAAGTTACAGGAATGCACACTTCATCCTATGCTTACATTTCATTGTGCAAAATGAGGATGTTTAAGGGGAACTAAATGTGATCTCTGAAATGGGTACAAATGATTTCCAAAGCAGTGCTTTTGGTATAAAGTTAAGTTAGGTTAAATGAAAGTATTGTTATTATTATTAATTATTATTATTATTAATTATCTTACGGTATATATAAAAAATAATATTGAGCAAAATTTAATTGAAATATTGTCGATGTGGCCCTCCAGCAGTGCTCGGGTTGCTCATGCAGCCCCCGGTAAAAATTAATTGCCCACCCCTGGTCTAGAATATCTCCATGTTAAGAAACTCGGCTTCAGCTGCACCATGTCTTGTTAGTAAAACACAGACACGCCCCCCTTCCTCCCCTCCCCACACCCACACCCAGACACACACACACAGCGCCTCTTCTCTTATCCCCGTTGTGACACAGGAAGAATCAGAAGGACGACACTGCAACTCTCCAATAAAACACACTCAGATCTTCCGTTTTTAGCCGATACTGTAGTAACGCATCATGTAGTAACGGTAACTGAGTTACTGAACATAAAAAATAACACGTTAGATTACTAGTTACCGCCGTTAGTCCCAACACTGCTTATATCCACCTGATGAATGGGATGGCGTGGTGAAGTTGGGAGAGTGGCCGTGCCAGCAACCTGAGGGTTCCTGGTGCGATCCCCAGCTTCTACCAACCTAGTCACGCCCGTTGTGTTCTTGAGCAAGACACTTCACCCTTGCTCCTGATGGGTCGTGGTTAGCGCCTGGAATGGCAGCTCCCGCCATCAGTGTGTGAATGTGTGTGTGTGTACCTCCTGGTACCCTAGCACCTCCAAAACCCTCAAATCTAAACTCCAAACATCCCAGAACAAGCTAGTCAGATTACTATTAGACCTCCACCTCAGATCACACCTCACTCCTACCCACTTCTCCAAAGTGGGCTGGCTCAGGGTGGAGGACAGAGTAAAACAACTTGCACTGAGCCTAGTCTATAAAATCCGCTACACCTCCCTGATACCGAAGTACATGTCAAACTACTTCCTTAACGTAAATGACCGCCATAACAATAACACCAGGGGGAGCTTCACTAACCATGTTAAACCCAGATTCCGATCTAACAAAGGTCTTAACTCATTCTCTTTCTATGCCACATCAATGTGGAATGCTCTCCCAACAGGTATAAAAGAAAGGGCATTTCTATCCTCCTTCAAAACCGCAATAAAAGTACACCTCCAGGCAACTTCAACCCTAAACTAACACCCTCCACGGATTGTTAATAATCAAATGTTTTTCTTATGCTTTCTGATATCTCTCTCTCTATGTCCACTAATTGCTGTACATATCCTACCAAGTCAGACCTACACTGTTTCAATGTCCTTTTCTCTGATGATGCAATTGTTGATGCTGATTGTTGATGACAGAAGTGTTGATACCAACCAAACCCCCCCCCCCTCCATATCCCACACCCCGGATTGTAAATAATTCAATGTATATACTCTGATGATTATCTTGTGTGATGACTGTATTATGATGTTAGTATATATTTGATAGTATATATCTGTATCATGAATCAATTTAAGTGGACCCCGACTTAAAAAAGTTGAAAAACTTATTCGGGTGTTACCATTTAGTGGTCAATTGTACGGAATATGTACTTCACTGTGCAATCTACTAATAAAAGTTTCAATCAATCAATCAATGGGTGAATGTGGAAATAGTGTCAAAGCGCTTTGAGTAACTTGAAGGTAGAAAAGCGCTATACAAGTATAACCCATTTACCATTTACCATTGAGAGATTATGACAATTAAGGTAGTTAGCTGCACTATAGCTAGCTAACTAGCTGGCTAAATTGACAGTAAAGCAATAGTACTGAAGATTACTTAATAGAACAAGAGTAAAATATATAATTTCCTAAAGTTAGTAGCTATTAATAACTACTTACTCTTTCACAATTTCATTCATGTAAACGTGTCCGCTTTAACTTGGGCCGAGCACCAACAGTGAAAGGTGAAAGGTGACGCTAAAATCACAATATGTAATAGCAACTCCACAGCCCCATCTGCTGTACATCCAGCAGAGCACCACCATGTTGGGGTAACAGAGGCGGGAGGGCACAGCAAGACTGGGTGGGGTCAGGAAGTGCTGTCTCTCCTCTCGCAACGCCATTGGTCAGACGCCTACACCTTTGAGCGTGATAATTGGCTGCCGTCCGCGGCGTCTCGCACCTGATTGGGACAAAATGTTACGCTGTCTGTGGGCTGAGAAGTTGACGTTTCCGTTGGCTCTTGGCTAGCAGCTGAGGCTGAATGGGTTGGGCCCACAGTGGAGAAATGGCGAGAATGTTGGACGATATCGAGTGTAGAGAGAAATTACAAAACCCTGAGCAGCAGGGACCGGGTCGGGGTGCGGCGAGATGGGGTCCACAACACGGTGGCGCTCAAGAATTGGCCAATTTATATTCGCCAGGTGAGTAGCGATGTCGCGTCTTCGCACTGACGATTGGTTTGTTCCCCCGGTACGAAATATGTCTCGTGCCGTGAAAATACTTAAACACCAGCATGACAACTTGCCAACACTAAGTTAACCGCTTCGATTTAAACCTAAACACACGTCGACTATTTGGAAACAGTACACGTTGCACAATGGGAATCACGTGAGGGAGAAATAATGTGTATTTGAGGCGTTGTTGTGCTTGCAAACATGCAATAACTATAGAAGGTGAATATTGTTGGGATCATAACGCACAACTTCGTTTTCCTGGCAAATACACCCACATCCTGTCCCAGGCAGCATGGCTCAACTAAAAAAACTCATTGTAACTTAGTAGATGATAGCTATTCTTAGTCATGGGATCATTATTTATTTCATTAAGTGAGGGCTCACACCCAGCATTCAAACCCACTTTATGTTGATATCCATCTAGCAGGTTTGGTGTAGACATTCTTTAAGCCAGTGTTTTTCAACTTTTCTGAGCCAAGACACATTTTTTTCATTGAAAAAATTATGAGGCACACCACCAGCAGCAAACATAAAAACATGAAACTCAGTAGCCGATATTGACAATAAAAAGTATTTCTCGCAATTGTTGGATATGAATTCAAACCATAACCAACCATGCATCACTATAGCTCTTGTCTCAAAGTAGGTGTACTGTCACGACCTGTCACATCACGCCATGACTTATTTGGAGTTTTTTGGTGTTTTCCTGTGTGTAGTGTTTTAGTTCTTGTCTTGTGCTCCTATTTTGGTGGCTTTTCCTTGAACACTATTCCCTGCACCTGCTTTGTTTTCACAATCAAGACTATTTAAGTTGTGCGGACGCAATCCTTCTTTGTGGGGACATTGTTGATTGTCATGTCATTGATTGATTGATTGATTGAAACTTTTATTAGTAGGTTGCACAGTGAAGTACATATTCCGTACAATTGACCACTAAATGTTAACACCGAATAAGTTTTTCAACTTTTTTAAGTCGGGGTCCACTTAAATTGATTCATGATACCGATATATATACTATCAAATAAATACTAATATCATAATACAGTCATCACACAAGTTACTCATCAGAGTATATACATTGAATTATTTACATTATTTACAATGTGGGATATGGAGGGGGGGTAGGTTTGGTTGGTATCAACACTTCAGACATCAACAATCAGCATCAACAATTGCATCATCAGAGAAATGGATATTGAAACAGTGTAGGACTGACTTGGTAGGATATAAATAGAAAGTAGTGGACATAGAGAGAGATCAGAAAGTATAAGAAAATGTGTAAGAAAAAGTGTCTACATTTGATTATTTATAGTCAGAAGAGGTATTATGTGGAAGGGAGGGTGTTAGTTTAGGGTTGTAGTTGCCTGAAGGTGTTCTTTTAGTGCGGTTTTGAAGGAGGATAGAGATGCCCTTTCTTTTACACCTGTTGGGAGTGTATTCCATATTGATGTGGCATAGAAAGAGAATGAGTTAAGTCCTTTGTTGGTTCGGAATCTGGGTTTAACATGGTTAGTGAAGCTCCCCCTGGTGTTGTAGTTATGGCGGTCATTTACGTTAAGGAAGTAGTTTGACATGTACTTCGGTATCAGGGAGGTGTAGCGGATTTTATAGACTAGGCTCAGTGCAAGTTGTTTTACTCTGTCCTCCACCCTGAGCCAGCCCACTTTGGAGAAGTGGGTAGGAGTGAGGTGTGATCTGGGGTGGAGGTCTAGAAGTAATCTGACTAGCTTGTTCTGGGATGTTTGGAGTCTAGATTTGAGGGATTTGGAGGTGCTAGGGTACCAGGAGGTGCATGCGTAATAGAAAAAGGGTTGAATGAGAGTTCCCGCTAGAATCCTCATAGTGCTTTTGTTGACCAGAGAGGAGATTCTATAGAGAAATCTCGTTCGTTGGTTGACCTTTTAGATTACCTTGGTTGCCATTTTATCACAGGAAAGATTAGCCTCTAGAATGGAACCTAGGTAGGTCACGGTGACCTCATTCTTCCTTGTGACAACAATGTCACCCACTTTTATAGTGAAGTCATTGACTTTCTTAAGGTTGATGTGGGACCCAAATAGGATGGATTCCGTTTTGCCCAAGTGTATTGATAGCTTGTTGTCAGCGAGCCAGGTGCAAGTTCTACAGAGTTCAGCACTGAGGATTTTCTCCACCTGTGACTTGTCCTTGCCGGATACTAGCAGGGCAGAGTCATCCGCAAACAAAAACAATTCACAGTCGCATGCTGATGATGTTACGGGTGTACTTTGTGGACGCTCCACACGCTGTAAGTCTATGCTGTCGTCCAGCATTCTATTTTTGTTTACTTTGCAGCCAAAGGTGTTTTAGTTTTGTTTTGCTTCAATGCCTTTTCTTAGCGGCACTCGCCTTTTGTTTATTTTTGGTTTAAGTGTTAGATACCTTTTTACCTACAGGCTAGGCTGCCTCCCGCATATTGTGATCACCACAAACCAGGTTCCCGCCGTCTACAAAGCAATTAGCTACCTGCTGCCACCTACTGATATGGAAGAGTATTACACGGTTACTCTGCCAAGCTATAGACAGCACAGACACTCAACAACGGCACATTTACGGATTATAATTACTGGTTTGCAAAACATATTTTTAACCCAATTAGGTGAAATTGCATAATCTCCCATAGCACACCAGACTGTATCTCACGGCACACTAGTGTACCGCGGCACAGTGGTTGAAAAACACCGCTTTAAGCCATTGGATAGCACAGCACGTTAGCTGCTCACCAGTCGGAGCGGTGAGGAATATTTCATCATGGTGTGCAGGTTGCAAGTGAATATATGACATGATAATTGTTAACCTCTGAATGGTGATTTGGATGAGATGATGTGAGCTTGAGCCACTGTTGCCTAGAGACACGCTCTCACAAAACCTTGTTTTTTTGCAGGCAAAAGGTGCCAAGAGTGGATAAGTGTCATCCTTTGCTTCTCTCTCATGGCCTTCAATTTCATTCACCTCCTTGCCAATTTCCACCTGGGACATGTGTGGTATATTCTTCTGGGTATCGGTATGTACTGGTCAGGGTACTAATTCAAAAAACTGTGTTTGCATCTTGTGTTAATATTTAATTTTCCTACTCTGCACTTCTTCGAACCTATGTGTAGCGGCAGGGATCCTCACTGCAGACTTTGCATCAGGCCTAGTTCACTGGGGGGCGGACACATGGGGATCAGTAGATCTCCCCATCTTTGGGAAGGTAGTCTCAACTGCAATCAACTGTTTTTAGTGTGGAGTATTTCTACCACCTGCATTTACACCCTGCGTTTCCTCTTATTCTACTGCAGGCTTTTATACGACCCTTTAGAGAGCACCACATTGACCCCACAGCAATCACCCGCCACGACTTCATTGAGACCAATGGTGACAACTGCATGTTAACCATTGTCCCGCTCGCCAACATGGCCTTCAACTTTTACACACTATCACCTGGTGAGTTATGCAGCAACAAATATGAGGTTTCATTTTAATTTAATTCTCATTACCGACCAATCAATAGGTTGTATTCACGCGACGTCACGTCTGGCTCATTAAATATGTGAGCAAGTGGTGTGCCAGCGAGCATCTGTTGCAATTGCCTTCTGAGCGGCAGTTTGCCTTTCTCGAAGAAAAATGCCCTGTGCTTGCGTTGTTTTAGGCTGTTGGAACCATTTAAATTGCGAAAAGAATGAACATTTCTTCAGAGTTCTTCAATAGGTAATCCAGAAGGGTGAAAGATGTCAAGACCGCGCAAGTTTGCAGTGATCACTTCGTTAAGGATTTGTTTGAGATACTTTGAACATTTAGTATTTCCTATTTAAGTATTATCTAGATATTATTTGTATTTTATCTTGTTTTGGAGTTCTTAAAAAGCATTTTTGCTACGAGTGTTTTGTAAGGTCCCGGTAAGGTCTATTCAGGTGTACTGGAGAGGAGGCTACGCCGGATAGTCGAACCTCGGATTCAGGAGGAACAGTGTGGTTTTCGTTCTGGTCGTGGAACTGTGGACCAGCTCTATACTCTCGGCAGGGTCCTTGAGGGTGCATGGGAGTTTGCCCAACCAGTCTACATGTGCTTTGTGGACTTGGAAAAGGCATTCGACCGTGTCCCTCGGGAAGTCCTGTGGGGAGTGCTCAGAGAGTATGGGGTATCGGACTGTCTGATTGTGGCGGTCCGCTCCCTGTATGATCAGTGTCAGAGCTTGGTCCACATTGCCGGCAGTAAGTCGGACACGTTTCCAGTGAGGGTTGGACTCGGCCAAGGCTGCCCTTTGTCACCGATTCTGTTCATAACTTTTATGGACAGAATTTCTAGGCGCAGTCAAGGCGTTGAGGGGATCCGGTTTGGTGGCTGCGGGATTAGGTCTCTGCTTTTTGCAGATGATGTG
Organism: Entelurus aequoreus; assembly: GCF_033978785.1. Classification (NCBI taxonomy): domain Eukaryota; kingdom Metazoa; phylum Chordata; class Actinopteri; order Syngnathiformes; family Syngnathidae; genus Entelurus; species Entelurus aequoreus. The sequence continues at coordinate 36,060,220 of NC_084737.1, read as the reverse complement.
GTCCTGATGGCTTCATCTGGCCAGGATCTTCAGCTCTCACTGGATCGGTTCGCAGCTGAGTGTGAAGCGACTGGGATGAGAATCAGCACCTCCAAGTCCGAGTCCATGGTTCTCGCCCGGAAAAGGGTGGAGTGCCATCTCCGGGTTGGGGAGGAGATCTTGCCCCAAGTGGAGGAGTTCAAGTACCTCGGAGTCTTGTTCACGAGTGAGGGAAGAGTGGTTCGTGAGATCGACAGGCGGATCGGTGCGGCGTCTTCAGTAATGCGGGCGCTGTATCGGTCCGTTGTGGTGAAGAAGGAGCTGAGCCGCAAGGCAAAGCTCTCAATTTACCGGTCGATCTACGTTCCCATCCTCACCTATGGTCATGAGCTTTGGGTTATGACCGAAAGGACAAGATCACGGGTACAAGCGGCCGAAATGAGTTTCCTCCGCCGGGTGGCGGGTCTCTCCCTTAGAGATAGGGTGAGAAGCTCTGTCATCCGGGAGGAGCTCAAAGTAAAGCCACTGCTCCTCCACATCGAGAGGAGCCAGATGAGGTGGTTCGGGCATCTGGTCAGGATGCCACCCGAACGCCTCCCTAGGGAGGTGTTTAGGGCACGTCCGACCGGTAGGAGGCCACGGGGAAGACCCAGGACACGTTGGGAAGACTATGTCTCCCGGCTGGCCTGGGAACGCCTCGGGATCCCCCGGGAAGAGCTAGCTGGCTGGGGAGAGGGAAGTCTGGGCTTCCCTGCTTAGGCTGCTGCCCCCTCGACCCGACCTCGGATAAGCGGAAGAAGATGGATGGATGGATGGATGTTTTGTAAAGCACCAACTAGGCGAGTCTAAATAAAAGAAAGCAAATGTGAGCAAAACCTAAATGAGGTAAGCTTTTACCAAAGGCAGCAATCATAAATGAAGCTTACAGCACATACACAACGTTGACATCTTTAGTTGTACTTTGATAAAGACTGGGAAAAACCTGCATACTTGTAAACAGCGCGTGCAACAAAAAGGCAACAACATGGCTGTAGATGCAAAGTTTAATCATGAAATGCAACCTTACCTTAGCAAATATGATGCATGATTTGTCTGGGAGAATCTTAATATCAGTTTCCCTGACCCAGTCCCACACAAAGAAGTTGTAGACAGCCGTGCTTTTCCAAGTTTTCATCTCTTTTGCTGTGTAGAATGACGTCTAGAGCACCAGATAGTTTGACATGTCTGGGAATGCGACCGACGAATAATCCTTGAGATCACTCGACAAATATTTTTTTGATAACGTATAGGGATCTATTCCATTGCATAGTTTGTTTGTTTTTTGCTCGTATCTGCTTTTAATGGTAAAATCTAGGCCCCTTGTACTCAGATAGTTTGCATTCTCTTTGCTGCACAGCAACCATGTTGGTCTGGTGGTCCACTACTTTGTTTACTTCCTTTCAAAAGCCACGTGACTGGATACAACCTATTATGGTATCACAATACTTGTCTCACAATACAATACAATATTATGATACTGTGAAAAGGCGATATATTGCAACACTCTACATCAGTGGTTCTCAAACATTTTTCACCAGTACCACCTCAGAAAACACTTGGCTCTCCAAGTACCATCAGTATGACCAACATTAAAATACAGTAGCGCAGTAGGCCTAAATATTAATTAAAAAAAAAGGCAAAGGTTTTATTTAACAAGTATATTTAATATTTGTAGCCACTGTAACATTACACAGTTTAAACAGTAACACTGTGTTTGACTATTTAATGGATTCTTTGGCATACCACTCGATGGAGCCCGTGTACCACTAGAGGCAGAGTCCTGTATAAAGAGAGTATGGCCAACTCGGTTTCAGGCAATCTCTTTTATGATTGGTCAAAAGGCACTCACATTACTACAGGGCGCCATGACTGCTACTAACTTTGAGCTAATACTATGTGTTTGCTTCCTCGTTAGTTTTTTGACGAGTAAAAATGCCCTGTTGTGCAGCATGGGGCTGCTCCACCCCCAACAATTGTGGAAGGCTTTTACATCGCTTTCCCCACAACCTGGAAAGAAGACAAGTCCGGGAAGTGAAGGTCCGCAAACAATAGTGGAGGGCCACTGATTACCAGTGATGGGCAGTAACAAGCTACATTTTCTAGTAGCTTGGCGGTAGCTCAGCTACTTTTTTTAACGAGTATCTTTAATTGTAGCTTAGCTACTTTTACACCCATGTAGTTAGGTAGCTTACATATAAGCTACAAAGATAGAAAATAGACTGCGAATCCAGGCCAGAAATAAAATATGGAGAAATTACAATGACCTGGATGAATGAGAACATCCATACGTACATACGGAGAAAATCCATGATGATAGATTGGTGTTCGTATGATGAGTCACAATTGGCTATGGTTAGGGCGAAACATTACGGACTGGCCAATCAGAGGAAAGTTTAGTTAAGTTTATTAAAGATAAGGTGGGTCATCAAAACCAGGAAGCAAAATCATAACAGACACGCACTCATGTCACATGTTGACGAGGGAGTCAGAGACAGAGGTACCGGCAAGCAGACGACTAAAAAAACCCAAAATAAATATACTTGAAAATGGCAGAAGAATTCTCTCCTGCAGATTAGATTTTTCCTTCAGTGATAAAGACGACATCCAGGAAACCCACAATAATGCGTGTACTTTGCCATATTTATACAAATGTATGCTTTTAGAGAAAACAATGGCCAATAACCTTTGTTTTTAGTGCTTACTGCTCTCAAATTAAGGAACATACATTAAGGTGAGTTGAGTTCATGAAGTTTTACTGCACATATGTATTACCAACTGTTCCCAAACAACACACAAGTCTTTTTTTTTTTCAAGATATAGATAGATGCTGTATTTTTTACTGTAGGCAGAGAAAATGAATAACATTATAGGTGTGGGCCAAAGAAAAGGCAAACTAAATAAATACATACAGTGGAAATCGGGGACCCCGAGAGGTAGTTGTAGGGTGTCCCCAGCTGAAAGACAGATAGTTAATAGTAATGGAACATTACTGGGTCCATTTGTACACTCTCAGTTACATTAACATTGATATTATATATGTGGGGCCATAGATATAGATGCCGTTAAATGTAGCAAGCTACTTTTGCCGTGTGGCTTGTAGTGTAGCTTGCTACAATTCTCCGGGATAGCTTCCCCTGTAGCTTAGCTACATTTAATCGAGAGTCACTTGTGGCTTAGCTTAGTACATTTTTCAAGTAGCTTGCCCATCACTGCCGATTACAGCGTCTTGTTCGAGGTAAACACACAACACAACATCTGCGTTTTGTTCAGGAGCTAATATAAATAATAACAGAAGAAATTAATAAATTAAAAAGATGGTTTGACAGAAACGTACTATGTTTGAATCTCAGTATAACTAGAATAATGCAATTGGGTAACAGTCGGAGAGAAATTCAAATACAAATGCAAATGGACAGAGTAGACATCGAAAGAGTAAAAGAGACCACATTTTGGGTGTAATAATAGATGAGAGAATTAACTGAAAATCTAAAAAAATATATACAACATAAAGTGGCAAGAAATACATCAATAATGAATAAAGCAAAATAAGTTCTGTACCTAAAATCACTCTACTGCTCGCTGGTGTTACCATATCTGAGTTATTGTGCAAAAACATGGGGAAATAACTACAAAAGTACACTTATTCTCTTAACATTTTATACAAAACAAAGTAAGTTATAATAATACATATTGAGTGATACATAGTTATTACAAAAACATTGGAGGCAGCCACCACAGTTGACATGCTTCACACAAAAGTCACATTTTGAAGTGATTGTTGGTCAAAAGCTAATGAAGATTTTGGTAAAATGAGGCTATTTTTATTACGTTTCTTGCGTCATCGGGTGCTTGTTAGAGTGCCTGCTGGTCACTAAACATTGCAGGAATGTAGCGGCAGAGTGCGTTAAATACGGCTGCAAAATTATACTTTCACGAAATAAAATTATGTTTTATCATAAGTTAATGAGCTGGAGTATGTTTGGAACTATATGTAGACATATTATTTTGGTTCATTTCGTCAAAAAAACTAACGTCAAAACGACAGCAATTGCATTCATCCGGGCACAGCCGCACATGTCCTTGGTAACAATCATGGCACCTGCTGTTTAGTTGGCCATACTCTCTTTATACATGACTCTGACTAGTGGTATGTGTACCACAGTTAGGGAATCCCTGTTCTACATTGTTCACTGATTAATTTATAAATGCATCTTGAAATATAAGTTGGCCCGCGCACCTTGGGTGGCTAATGGTTAAATATATTATGGCAATATTGAAACCTAGTATACTAACCACAATAACTACTAAAACAAAAATGACAGCACAACAATCACAATAGGTAACACAAAGAGCAACTCCCCTTAAACAAGCGGAATAGTCTGTGACCATCTCTTGGAGAACTCCACAGTATCTAAATATAAAATGTTTACATTTATAATTACTTAAGGCCTACCATAGCTTAGGGTCACTAAAGCTGCTGGTAAAAGTAGTTAACAAATGTACTTACATGGTTTAAAGATGATCCGGAAATTAATACTTTCTGCAGCCCACCAAGACTCTACCCTCAGCGGCCCCAAAGTAGATTGAGTTAGAGACTCCTGGTATAAGCAGAATTAAAAAATATAAAAAGCGTCATAGTACCTTTTATGCCACATCTTGAATGTTTGGATTAGTGAATCTGGATAATAAAGAAGAGATTATGGATACACTTGCGTAGTAGCACAGGCCTCAGGTTTGTATCCTCCTACAGCTAATACAGACCGTGTTTTGTCTTCCTTTCCCTGCAGCGGAGATGTACCATATCTACCCGTGGTATTGCTACCTGTTTGCACTAGCCATCTTTGTGACCCTCACCAACCAGATTCACAAGTGGTCCCACACATATTTTGGCCTGCCTGGCTGGGTGGTGTTCCTTCAGGACCTCCACATTATCCTTCCCCGCAAGCACCACCGCGTCCATCACGTATCCCCACACGAGACATATTTCTGCATCACCACAGGTTAGTCTTCGTAGAGCCTCGTTGCTGCTGCTGTAAGACTTATGTCACTGAGACCACCTCTTGCAGGTTGGCTTAACTACCCACTGGAGAAGGTGGGCTTCTGGAGGACCGTGGAGGATCTCATCCAGGGCATCACAGGAGAGAAGCCCAGAGCAGATGACCGCAAATGGGCTCATAAAGTCAAGTAATGCCACAGGCTAACATCTCGCTACCTCAGAAGAGGCTGGTTCTGTCCCGGCTTCTCACGCTCTTTTTTTTTTCTCCTCACTGTAATCCATTGGAAGAAAAACTAACAGGTTTCTGATGCCATAGCTTTAACTCTTGCACATTTTGTCTGCTTTTCAAGACAATTTTTTCATTACGCCCGATGGAGATCTCCATTTCAAACGGCAATATATTTGTTAACTGCAAAACATGAGCGATTATTGTTCTCGATAGCAAAGAGGTCAGAGCTCTTTCTAATGTTTCCCTCACTTCAGAAAAAAAATCAAAACACTAAGACTCTAGGGCCTTGGCCGTTTATTCAGATTATTTTTAGCACTGATTTACTTCAGCGATTTACAATAATTAAAGGTTTATTAGATGCTCAAGCGCTACATTTAAATTTCGATTGTAGATATAAGTGCAACTGGAGACAAACAAGAATGCTTTTCCATTATTGATAGCGAAAGAACAAATTGATGAATAACTACTGTTACATTTGTTGAACTCAAGCACTTTTGGTGTGAAGCTGCAGTCGATTACACAATGTGATATTAATAATATCTGACCTACAATAATAATTGTGACCAGCCTTTTGCTTCAAACACGCAGACAGTCACATCTGATGGTGGCCCTGCAAAGATATTAAAACAATGAATATTTAAACTTTAACACTGAAATCAGAGGCAATATGTTTAAACTGAAATCACAGTCAAACTACCTGCTAGCTTAATGAGAAGTTATTTTATTTGCTTATTTCAGTCTTTTAAGAAAACAGCAAATTTTGCGTTCCTGCTCATTTTTCTGAGATTGCGACATAAAAAGATAGAAACACATTTGCAGCTCTTAAAACTACTTTTATCTTGAAGGAATCGCATCTGATTGTACCTAATGTCGTGGCCTGAGTGTTAATGTTCTGAGTCAACCAGGTTGGTAATCTCGTCACATGACTTTGTGGTCAGGAACGACGCACATACAGTTTGGTCAAACTGCCTTAGACGCCACAGATGTGTATTTATTGTCTTTGTTTGTAATTCAGCTTTGTGTTGAAATTCTGTGTTGTGTCCTGGAGTTCCACACACACCTAATAATGTTGACATGACTACATTACACACATAGTTTTTTTTACTGGGCGTTCGAAATGTTTTTGTGTGCGCAACATTCCTGTGTGTGTACTTGTGGCAAGTAGACTGGGTGACGGTACAAGGGCTCACAAGGATGACGGATGGCAAGCGAGGACTTTTATTCACTCTCACAGATGAGATTATGTAAATTAGTCGCTTCAGTAAGTAATTTGTAAGTGTGTTATACAGTAAATAACTATGCAGCGTGGTAAGAGGTTCCGAACTTGATCTTAACTCGTTTGATTAGTCAAATGCCTTCTTTCGTGAAGCCTTTAAAATTATTTGGGGAAAAAAAGGAGCTCTAATTGAAAGGTCATGACAAAAGGAATGGACTTAATAGTAAAGTAATGCATCACGAGCTTCTCCTTTAGTTTGTTGAATGCAGACCTGGGAGGATTGACCGTGCTGCATTGAAAACGGTCGTAGGGTTGAACTACTGTACCTAAATTATGTCTTCATTCCAAGGAAAATAACCCAGTTAAAAGGCTTGATTGTTGTGCTTCTGATAGTCTATGTCTGCAGTTTAGGGATAGTGACATCTAATAGGCCACAATTATGTTTTTATACTATGGAGTATTTAAATTTTTTAATCTAGTATACTTGAATATATTGAATTTAGGGGTTGCAACAAAAACACATCTTAAATTTAAATTAATATAATGTTTCTGTTAGTGTTCTCTTAGGACCATTTTAAGTGCATATAATAGAAAAAAACATTATTTGTGGGATAATTCGGGTCACACTGATGCCGCTGCAACCCTGATATTTTCTCAGAATAGATCAACAGCAAAAGAACACTCAAATGTCATAGTACTTGTTGAGTATCGTGGGAATCGGTTTTGTGAGCATTTGGTAGTTAAAACACATGGTTTGTGTTTAGAGGTGTTGCATCAGTATTAGGAACAGATGGTAGATAGTTTGGCTGGAGGCTTTAGTGTATAGCTTTTTGTGATGACATCAGTCATTTTGAAGAGTTTTTGTGTTATTTGGTGCTACAAATATGAACACAATGTTTGATATTAATTGGTTTATAATAGTAAAATACTTCTCAATTTTTCCCACTGAAGCTAGTTGAGAGTAATGAATGTCAATGGTATCTTAAGACATGCTTTGTTCAGTTGATTTGCTTGGTGGTGTTATTGAATTGCCTTATCCTTTCCCTGATTGATTTACTGTAAATCATGTCAGCAAAATGGGAACGCTTTTGAACCGAGATTAGGTTGCTATTCTTTTGTCTCGCTTCTTTTCTGAGGCAAAGCCCATGTAAATGTTGTAGTTGGGGGTGATGGACTTTTTAAATATCACAATAATATACCTTGATGCCTTTTTGTTGTCTTCCTTTTGGGAGGTAGACAATGTGTATATGAAACTGTATTTACAAAGAAACTAAATAAAACGTCAATAATTACATCTACCAGTTTTCCTTGTTTTGTTATTTTTTCCTTGTGTTATTGTAACCCTACCTGCACTGAAAATATAAATATATCACTTGCATACTGTATTGACCTGAATGTAAGACCATTTTTAGACAGCATTTAGAGGTTTATACTGCACCAGCAAGGGCCGGTTTGTACACTAGAAGCTGTAACTAATTTGAAAATTCATGGAATCATATGTCAACTCGGCATACTTGAATCGGAATCAGGGGCCCTAAGCAGAATTTAATTTTGAGCCCCCACCCCCTTTCCCTTTACAATTTTTTTTTTAGTCTTACACATTTGTCAGATCACTACAAATGTGGCCTTCGCTGATGAGTCGTCTTTTGAACGGCTCATTTAAGAATCGATTGGGAGCCATTTTGATTTTTTGAAATTCCTGGCATTTTGTAAAGTACCAGGTGGAGTATCATATAACTTTACATTCACATTTTTTAATCTTGTCAGACATTATTTTTATGTATTTTTTATATTTTTCTGTACTTGTATTTTTCTGTAGTTTTTATTTAGAATTCAATTCATGCCAATGCATATGGGATATGGCACCACCCAATTAAATGTTTACAATGACAACATAAGACAAATGAAAATATTGTTTAAGAATAATTCCTACCAATTGTGTATATATAGGTTTGAATTGTGTGTATGTATAAGTTTGAATTATTCTGATCTAAATCTCATAACTGCTACTTGTGATTGTTTCCTTGATTAAAAACAAGTTACTTCCAAAAAAAATCTAACGAGCCAGTCTTTGGAACGGCTCTTTTTAAGGAACGGTTCCTCTAGACCGGCTCCCTTCAAAGAGCAATAAATCCCATCTCTACAGACAACAGCGAAAGCAGGCTAAACACAATCGGTCGCGTGCACGCGACGTTGACGGCGACAATGGCTCGGCAACGTGCGCGCTCCCGTGGTGAAGGAATCAACATGGCGCTCGCCGCCGGATCAGGTAAATATAACGCAGCAATTATTTTACCGCCAAGTTTTCATTACAATAACCAGAGCCGCATAAATAACATTTACATTAATTGGTCAAGGATAGCAAGGGCCGACTGTGCCTCCTCTGGTATTGTTAATAATCTATTACCCGAATAAATTGAAAGCAACGGTATTGGCAAAAACAAGCTACAGCACCCATCCATCCATCCATCCATTTTCTACGGCTTGTCTCGGTATGAGGTGGCGACTTGTCCAGGGTGTACCCCGCCTACCGCCCTAGTGCAGCTGGGATAGGCTCCAGCACCCCCCGCTACAGTACCTTCGAATGCAATTCAGACTAGAAAGAGTATGTATGACTGAATACAAATAACATCGTTTTTATAAAGCTGAATCTCTAACGTTAATGTAATCTTAATCGTTCTGGCGTTTATTTGGAGGCGCAAATTAGCAGCAGCGTAGCAGAAGGCTTGTCTTTCAGCCACCCAGCGACTATTTCCCCAAATGGGATCTTTATTTGATGCCTGTGGTCGTCAGTGCACATCCTGTCTAGTCTGAACTGCTCCTTATTTAGGGTCAATACCTGGATATTGCATTGGATATGGATTTGTAGGTAAGTTGCATTGTGTTGATTGACATGTACAGCAGGGATGCAAGTGGGCTGTGCATGCATGCTGCACCACCACGTCTCACCGCAGAGGCCACATGATGCAGCACTCTCCAGGACAGGAAGATTGGCACGGATGCTCCTTCTGCGTCTGAAGGTCTGTGAAAGCCTAATATTACTTCTAACATGTTTTATCGTCTGCACGCAGGAGTTAAAGTCCCCCGCAATTTCCGGCTACTTGAAGAGCTGGAGGAAGGGCAGAAAGGTGTGGGGGATGGAACGGTGAGCTGGGGTCTAGAGGATGACGAGGACATGACTTTAACACGGTGGAGAGGAGTCATCCTCGGTCCACCTCGAGTAAGTGTCAAGTTAGTCCGAAGGATGTGGTAGTGTGCTGTATATAGACTGCCAACTGCCTATGAAATGTGTCAAAACACAAGCATTGTTGCTGTCTAACATGCACTCACTCCTAGCTCCTTCTTCCACAGACAAGCTACGAAAACAGGATGTACAATCTAAAGGTTGAATGCGGGCCAGGATACCCAGAGTCACCGCCGTTTGTCAGATTTGTCACCAAGATAAACTTGAACGGCGTGCATACCTCTAATGGTGTGGTACGTACTTATTTTTCTTTTAGCTGCAGGGCTCACAAATAGTTGCTGCCACTCACAAATAATTTTCCAACCCTCACTCTTTCCAATAGGATTTTTAAGTATTGACTAATTGAAAAATAAATGAGTCTGTTATTTTGTCCGCTGTGCTTGATTAAGAATTGCAGGCATGCTGATTTCGTAACATTTACACTTGCGGGGGTAAAAACCTTACTGACCAATGCAATAATAACAGGGATGGGCACGGAATTTGGGACTTTTATAAGCACCGGCTGTTATCAATTTACGTAAAATCAAACGGTGCCCTATTTCAATACCTTTGTTGCTTCTGATGCCGCGTCCGGTTGCAGACTTTGCACCAGCTCAAACATTTGGCAAGGAAACAATCACTCAAGTAGCACTCAAAACGGACTCTAGGTAATAATACAATTTTCCATGCCACCAAAACAAGAATGCCTGATAGAACACACACAAAAGTACAGTAAGGCTCCACTTTTCAAAATGTGCTTTCTCGCTGCTAATTTACATTGAATTTGCCATAGACATGTTACTGAATAGCATTAAACAGTTACATAGCGATTTCAACACCTCCAAATTTGGTAATGAAAGCTACAACAAAGATGCATGTTCCAATCAAATAGCTGACGTGCAATAAGTGCAATACTTACGGTATAATTAAAGGTCTATTTGCCAAGGTTCTGCCACAAACCTTCCAATTCCCAGTACATTGTAAAATGTGTCAAAGGCTCCAAAAAAGCATTATAATAATAATAATGTGTTTCCTATAGCAGAGGATGATGTCCATTAATAAATAGGAATGTGACACCTGAATGATGAAATGTTGAGAGGCCCATCGCAAGTACGTCAGGTTCAGTCTTCATTTATGGCGGAACAAACTGTCCTTAGCTTTATACGGACGTAAAGAAAATGAAGGGCGCAAGTTTAAACTAGCAAATTCATCTTGATTGTAAAAACGATTTCCTAGCTAGGCAACACACCATAGCATATACTGTATAATCTTTGCCATCTAAAAAAAAAAAATGCAACTGCATGCAAAGTCTTCTATATAATACTTAAAATTGAGATAGGACAGCACAGTTATCATAATCAGCTCATTTTTAAAGGGGAATGACACTTTTTTTTGGAATTTTGCCTATCATTCACAATCCATGTGTAAGACGAGAACACACAGGTATTTCGTTTTTTTTTATTGCATTCTAACTTGTAAATAAACGCTAACAAAAGTCAGCTAACAATGGCGCTGATGGGAGTAATCCAATTCCCCTTAAAGCCCTCCAGAAAACCTCCAACAATACTCTTATTTACATGTTGTGACTTGAATACTAACCAAGTATTAGCATTATTGTTATTATTAGCACTAACCCTGAATAAGTACTTTAAGTGGTGACGTGATCACAGAGAGGTACCTAGTTTATGCAGCTTTTGATATACTGAGCTTCTGCTGC